>NC_048277.1:17458423-17760923 GCF_009762535.1 Notolabrus celidotus
ATTAATGATACATTTCAGACAAGTATCATATTTATCTAAATTTAAACTGAAAGAAAAAAATCTATGCCATATAAATAAAAACAAAATCCCTTACCTTTGATGTCAACCTAGTTTTGCTTCTGGGAAAATTGTCATCAAGAATGTGTTTCTCCCCCACCATCAGACCTCCATGTGATTCAAACTTATGTAAGAGTCTAAACTTTCCCTTCATTTATCCCTCAGTAACAAATCTCTCCATTGTTGGATCATACAGAGGGAGGTTGTACAGTAAAGCTGCTCTGTAGCCTGCAGGTCAAACTACCAGTTAGTTAACTGACAATCCAAAACAAAGTGTGTAGGTGAATGCATGTAGTACACTCATGTTAAATACAATATACACCCTCACACACTTTTCTTTTTTTATTATTCTTTCCTTATTGAGGACGAGCAATCACTTAACAGTCAGTAGTTATTCTACAGCAGAATGTTCAATTAAATTAAATTAAAAACCTTTATTTATTCTCGAAAGACATTGAGATTTCCCTCATTTCCAATGTCGTCGAGATCACAGGCACATTAGAAACAGCAAACAAACACACAATCATTCACAAAATAATATATTAATTAAAACAGATATAATTTGAGACACAGTTGTCTGAGATCAAAGTCTTAAATTCTGCAAAAGAGGGGATGGTCAGCTTTAAAGTCTGTTGTATTCCATGATTTAGTGGCATCAATGGAAAATGCTGATCGACCCAGTTCAGAGTTAACTCGAGGGACTTTCAAAATGAGCCAATCAGAAGAGCGAGTCCCATGTAATGTAACATGTATAGTAGATGAAACGTACTTGATAGTTCTGCAGCAATTTAGCTCTTCAATTATTGTTTTCTTAGGCAACTTAAGACATACAACAGAACATGGGAAGATTACATTTTAAGGGTATAGATGGAAGAGATTGCAAAAGTCAAATAAAGAGCAAGCCAAAAATACAAAAGAAATTAACCATAACTTCACTCCTTCACTACATTCAGTCAGATGAAATCTGGCCTCACAGGTTTAACATATTCTGTCCATTTGGACCAGATTCTGTAAAATCTTTACTTTTGAACCTTGAGGGAGAATGAAAGCCTTTCCAGAATATAAATTTGGTATATTATTTCAATCCAGTCATCAATAGTTGGGGGATCAGGTTTCAACCATTTCCTTGTGACAGCATTTTTGCTTGTTGCGGAAAGAATTTGTGCTAATTTCTTATCACTTATATTCCATCCATTGCAGAAAAAGTCACCCATATAGACTGAGTCACAACTAAAAGGGATGTTAATTCCACAGATATGATTGATGTGCTTGTGAATGTCCTTCCAAAATGGCGTTATAACTGGTTACCTGGACAGCACTTCATGGTTGTCTCTTTAACTGCAATTACAGCATCACACCAATGTGGTGGAGGCGTGTCAAAATCAGTGCAGTGCAGCGCAAAAAGAATTGCCAAATCAGAAAGTTTTCTTCTGAGAACATCTTGTTTATGCACTACTGTCCCTACTGACAGTTGTAGTCAAATTTAAATTTGATACGCTCATCTCTGAATACACATTCAGTCTGCAAAGGAACTTCATACGAGACAGCTGTCACTGTTTATCCCTGTAAAGATGGACTCCAGACTGCAGTTCAATTCATACACCTTTTAGTTATCCAGAGCAACTCCAGACTCCAGGATCAAATGTCCGGTTTTCATTTCACGTCTGCGCTCATGTCCGTATTCACATTCACTTTGTCCGTCTGTAGCTTTTTACCTGTTGGAGTGTAGAAGGTTTAATTACTAATTCAATAAACATTCAGCCCCCCCACGGCTTTGTCACAGCATGTTATTTAAATTCTCCAACATGAACAAGTATAGTAGAAGAATACATATTGATAATAAAGGATAAAAACAAAGTAAAAACTATGTATTGCCATGAATGGTCGCTGAGGCAGTGAGAGACACTGATCTAAGAGTTCATGATCACAGGCTCCAGCCAAATCATGAAAACAACTTGACATATCAGTAAGTGTGGTCCAGATCTAGGAGTGGTATTATAAAAAGGCACATGTTTATAATGGGAAAAACTCCACAAATGCCCTCTTTACGTGTCATAAGCATCATCAGACTAACGTGGGTGATGGCACTTCAAATCTTCTAGAGGGGGAAATTTGGCAGACATCCAGGATGTACCAGAAATGAAGTATTGAACCAATCTCCCTTTACAAAAGACAGTTTCATGACAGATTGGTCCATAAAAATACTCTTCCCCTTCCCCCCAAATACATGATTTTAATTTGAGTATAATAAAGATAACGGACTTGAGACGGTCCTTTTACGAGCCTTTACAGATACTCTCTTTTATTTGATTGAACCACTACTGGAATCCCGACAACACATAGTTTGTAAGAAGTGTTTGGGTGAGTTGGTACGCTTGGTACACATGCACATGTGTGCACACAGTAAGGAAGTTACCCCCTCAGCCTCGTTTTTAAACCAGGGAAAGCCCTGCTTCTAAGCCTGCGCCCTAGAGAAAGTTTTTTTGAATGTGTGCACAGAGGTGACAGACGTTGCCAGTCTACTGACAATCACATGCCCTGCAGAGAAACAGACAGAGTTAAAGATAGAGTGAGAGAGACAGATGTTCTCTGGTTTGATGGTCCTCTTGTAAATTGTGGTACAACCTCTCTTATTTACTGTGGACCTTCTTTTACCACTTACTTATTTTAGGTCACTGTCTTCTTTCACATATTTCTAGTTCAAATAACAGAGATCTAATTCTTCCAGACTTATCTGGTATTGTGGATTTTCTGACCTAAAGGGGTGACCAATGAATCATGTTGGATGTTTCGGTTTATGAGTAGGCTGTACATGGACGTTATAGTGTCATGATGACTACCTGCTAATAAGAAAGGGAATGATTTTGTGCTAATGCTAAATTATTGTGTGTTTGGAGGGAGGGGGTTTCCATTGTTTTATCTAATACCAATCTCATTCCGGATAAGACAATATTACCTCACTCTTTGACTCTGTCACAAACAATGATGAATGTAAACTGTAACCTGAATGGTTGGCAGAGACATGTAATAACAAAGATGTAGTGAAAGGTTTTTATTTAAGTATTTTAAAGATATTTTGTAAACATTTACAGTTTGGTGGCTTTGCTGGTAATGTTGGTGTTAAGCAGGTGAAAAGGTGCCATCTGTTGGTTAAAACAAAGACTGCACTACATGCAGCAGGTCTGCAATACATGGTTTGTTCCTCATTACAAGTAATGTCAAAATCAACACGCATCACGATCTTGGGTTACTGTGAAACCTTTGCCTTAAATGTCACAATAGATAAATCTATGACTGGATGGATAACAGGCTAATGCCAAGAAAAATAGGTTGATGCCAAAACCTTGAACAGTTTTACTAGAACCTCATATTAAATACGTTACTTATATCTGACAACTCGTTTTGTAATCAGATTTTGAAGACATTTTAGCACCAAATTAATAGAGAGCTCAATGGACTCTTTCAAGTCTCAGTTATGAAACCTCCCTAAAAGATACTCTTCAACGGACTTCACAACTTCCCAGCAGAAACGTGTCATGAATGTGAATCAAGTGGACAAAACATTAGAAACACTCCTTGATATAATGTGGCAAGTGACTCAAATCTAGCTGTTTGCTTATGGTTGGTTGACTCACAAATAATTGGTGTAGACTCAGACGTTTCATATCTTAGTACTCGTACAGTTTTAATGTTGACATTGAATAGGGTTTCTTTTGCAGTTTTTTCTTCCTCCTAAATGTGTCCTCTTTGCCCTGCTCTCTTCCTCCTACAGGCTCCAACACCTACGAGGAGGCAGCAGCCTTCATTCAGTGCCAGTTTGAGGACCTGAACAAGAGAAAGGACACCAAGGAGATCTACACCCACTTCACCTGTGCCACCGACACCAAGAACGTGCAGTTTGTGTTTGATGCTGTGACCGACGTCATCATCAAGAACAACCTGAAGGACTGCGGCCTTTTCTAAAGGTAACAGCTGTGGCTTCAGTGATGGACTGGTCCTGAATAGATAAGTGTGTCTCGTTGCACATTTTCCCCAGTAATCACAGTTTCTTGTCTTGTTGTGTTTCTGTTCAGGCAAATCGATGGCCGGCTTTCCAAGTGACTTTGTTCAAGGGGACTGAGACTGGAGGGAACTTTGTGCACCCTGCTGAGAATGTCACTTTTAACCTCTTATTAACTTATGTTCATCTCTAAAAGTTTTAAAGACGGTGTGTAGAAAAAAACATTTTGTGTAAAGTATTTGTACAACTGTCTCTGGCCTGGGATTTTTCACAGTTTTTAAAATGTGCTTGTTTTACCTTAATATCATTATTTTAAATTTTTATATAAAAGGGGGGCCTTCTTTTTTTTTGTCCATAATTGAACACTTTTTGTCTTTTTGTTTGTAGGTGCTTGTGCCTTGCATGCCTTAGTTGCAGTGTTTCCTTTTTGTTGAAGTAGATGTTAGGCTCATGTAGATGTTGCTGTTGAACTCCTCCAAAGTCCCCTGAGTCCATGTTATCTCTTATGTTCAGATTATTTCATTGTGGTATCATTTTTTTTTTTTGCCTTGTTGGAAAAACCAAGAAAGACCAAGTCACTCTGTAGACCAATTCACTCTGACTCTGACATACTGTGTGAGCTGTGTGTTAACCTTTGATTGTGTGGTGTATGTATGCACTGCGAGTGAGAGCTTTGTTTTGATTGAGGCCAAAAGTCAAAGTGTGTGAGTGTATGTGTGTGTGTGTGTGTGGGTGTAAGTGTAAGTGAGTGAGAGAATATAAAACAAAGGGACCTTATTCCTCTACTTGCCATCCTCTTTCAAAGTTGTATTTTTCTAAGTGACCAAAAAGAAGCTACTCTCTAATTAATCAGTGCACATTGTTGGTGCACGGCTCCAAACTGTAACATTTCTGATTGAATCAAGAACTAAAGAGAAGCTTTGAACAGAGGATGCCAATGTTGGCCTTGTAGCAGACAGTAGGACCACATGTAGATCTGTGATAAATTACAGACAGACAAACAGACAGACAAACAGACAGACAGACAGACAGACAGACAGGTGCGCTGTTCATGATCTGGGATGGTTTCAAGTTACATATCCCCCCTGAAACCCCAACCCTCTGTTTTCATTGGATGGGCACATTAGTGGACTAATCTCCATGATTTTGCTAATAAAAGAGCTGCTGTGGTGAAACCATGGCAACTTATGCAATACACAACTTTTTCTCCTGTGTTTCTTTAATCCACGTTACACTCTTTGTGTGTACAGACAGGACAACATTTGACTGTAGGTGAAACATTTTAAAGGGTCAATGCTAGAAAGATGACAAAGAAGCAGTAATTAAACAGTCTATATATGTTAATATAAGGCTAGTGCTTTCTGGCTCCAGCTTCACCAGTGTGACATTATGTGAAGTTTGTCCTGTATAAAGGTAGTTGTTATAATATGAGGTTTTTAAACTTGGTTGGACAGAGCAGGATATTTAGACCTTGTTTTGACCTTCAATAGATTAACTGTTTTCATCAGTTGATTATTTGATTGGTAAAATAAGAATATCTGTCAGGTTTTAGACCATTCTTGTTCGGTTGCAAAGATTGTTTACACCTACCTCACCTGTTAGATTGTTCTCATTTGACTGTCTGATACTTTGATTCCTACAAACTTAGTTTATTAAGTAAGATAAATATAATTGAATCTACATAATGATAAGTTTAATTTCAACAACAGGTCAAATACCAAAGCTTGACACGACAAATCAGTCCAGGTCCAGAACTAAAAAACAAAACTAAGATGTCTTTTTTTTTTTTTTTTCAGTTTATTTTGTAAAACGACCATCATAAAAAAAGTTAGACTGCCTCATACTCCTATTTACATCATGTAGAACACTGATCAGGTCATTTATTATATATCCATAGATGGCTTGCAGTCACATTAAGGTCCACTCTAGGGATGTGCTGAGACATATATTCTCAGTTACATATCCAATACATTATTTTGAAAGTATTTACAGCGTATATATTTCTAAATAAAATAAATGTTTCTTGAATATATTTGTGCTTACAGTTACCCTGTTCTCCCATCTATGAGTTTGCAATTACCTCATATAAAGGGTTCATCTGCTGGTCACTAGAGGTCTCCACCTTCACAGAGAAGTGCACATTTTATTTTCAAGGCAAGGCAAGGCAGCTTTATTTGTATAGCGCATTTCATACACGAGGGCAACTCAATGTGCTTTACATTAAAACATTAAAATAACACAATTAAAATGACAAATATGATAAAACAGAAAAGAAAAGGAAAAGTAGAATATATTAAAAATTACATTAAAATTTTAATTTAAAGTGGGTTAAAATAATCTAAGATAGGAAGGCAGTGGCAAATAAAAAAGTCTTAGTCTTTCAGTATGTGTCCTGAAAGTGTTGTTTTCCCATATTGTGTGCAGGTTTTAGTTCTATAATAACTGGTTTTGATCTCTTAAAAGATTTAAGTTGAGCACTGAGAAACTACCTTTATTCAGCAGTTGTATATTGATACAACCTTATAGTCTCAAATTATGCACATGAAATCATTTTTCACTGTTAAACTTTAATATAATCTCGAGATAAGGGGACTTAAATATCAACAAACTGCAGGTCAGTATATTTGATTTGATTTGATTTGATGTCTTTATTTCGAACATGTAAAAGTAAAATAGAAAAATAACATACAAGTAGAAAAGAAGAAATAGTTATACAAACATACAAGAAAAAAAGAAAGTTATACAAAATAAACAAAATCAATCAGTTCCATTAGCAAGCAGTGAAACAATGTACTTTACATGTGCGAAAAGGAGTAGGAATTATCTAATCCTATCCCTTCATTCACTATTATCTGGCATTATACTAGTGCACTCCCATTCGTCAAATCTTCATATTTACATCGACAATCAAAAGTAAACCCCTCGTGATTATCACACTTGTCTTCCTCCTTGTACCTCGTGAAAATCATTTCTTTATACCTCTTCTTGAACTACATTATGAAGCTTTACATGCTCTGCCAGCACAGTCCAGCAATGAGCAGTTCCCTCCAGTGGCCCAATGTAGTAACTGCAGTTGAAGACCAGGACTGGCAGCAGGTGCTTGATGTTTACAGGGGAAAACCTGAGGACAGTTTAAGAAATCAGTATTTGTGTGATTTACAAAGATAGTTCCTGAAAATGTGCAGACTGAAGTATCCTCAAGAATATATATTATGTTAGACTGTAATCATTTAAAGCAGGCATTGTGGCCCAAAGTATTGAGAAGTGGGTCAACTGGTAAAGGAACCAGTTTAGAGATATTGATGGGCACAAATGTGCAGTTACAGTAATTTTATGAATTTCATAAATGCAAAGATGAAAGACGCTAACACAGGTCACAGCAGTGCCACTTCTTTCTTGCAGACTTTGCTCTGCTATCGCTGCTCAAGCACAATGATGAGGCATTAGCTGAGGGACACTATTTTAAGAGGCATTGTGTGATTTAAAAGCTAACTGCAGAGTCATTTAGCTAATCCCCAAGCCCTCCCGGGGAGATCAAACAGTGTGAATAGAAAGCTCTCTTCAAATTGAAGGTGCAGCTTTGGAAAGAGAAGAGGATGATGATGTTAATGACAGCGATCAAACAGCACATCACTGCAGACTGCAGCTGACCACAGAGTCAATCCAAACCGTATATCTCATCTTAAAGCAACTCTTTGAACACTACATTGAACTTAACATCTGCTCTTGGATGTGGAGATGAAATGACTCCATATTTATCACTTAAAAGGGTAAACTTCTGAGGAGAGAAGAAGAAACAGAATGTAGAGTGCAAGTTTTTTTATTTCATAATAATGTGCCAGTGTAGATCAGGATTAAAGGCTTAAACAGATCAATATTGATGTTGTCAGCTAATAAAAACTTGTATAGGAATATATTGATCCATATTATTACATCCATTTGTAAACATATGAAAGAATCTTGTAAAATTTGAACAGGCTATATGACAGTGGTATCAATCTTCCCATCTTACTCTCAGCATCATGACTAAGGAGGTATCATAACCAGCTGTTAAAAACCCCCCCCCCAAAAAAACCAAAAAAAAAAACCATGGACATATAACTGCTTTTATCTTCAAGCTCCTGTGAGTAGGTAGAGCATTGCAGGTTATTAGACAGAATGAAAATAATACTAGAGTTCTTATAAGACCTACTAAAGCAAACAAGACGATAAGTTATGCAAGCAATCATTTTTAAAGTTATTTTTAATGTCTGTATGCTGCCATTGGGAAGGTGTCAGATGAGGAGTCTAGCAGTGTGCTGCAGAAACAGTTTCCACAGGACAAATGTAAAGGACAAGATCAGGAGGTGGTAAAATGTACTGCTGTCTTCACAGAAGGAGCCAGAAGCTACATTAACTGAAATTTTCTCACAGGAAAAAGAAAATATTTACACGTCCAAATATAGGGCAAAATAAACATCCTGCCTTCAGTTTGAATTTATATCATTGGCTGTCTAAAGTTTGGTGTTGCAGGTAGCATACAGGAGTTTGGTTTAGTTTATAGGAGGAGAGATTTTTTTTGCTGACTGCACAAGATTTGAAAAAGGATGAAAAACAAATAGTACAGCAAAACCACAGCAATGAGCTGGAACACAACCCCCCCCAAAGTTTTCCAAATGCAAGCATGTAAATCTCAAACTCATTTGACATTGAAGAAAATGTTATCATTAGTATGTCATTGGTTTTGAAAAAGCTAGTTATTGATATTTTCTTCTGTGATTCGTTATCAACTGAGATATTTAATGAGGACACATAACGGCTGCAAGACAGACTTTTCTCTGGTGGACAAAGTAGTGCCATCAGTGTTTCTTATTCTAACTCAAACCTCATCTTCATTTCAATTCTCTTGAATACAATATTTAATAATCCCTGACTATGCATAAATATCAGTAACTGTTGGAGAAGAAGTGTGTATATTGAGTCACATTTTGCTTTATACAGGTGTTCACAGCATCACAAGTTTCACTACATAATTAAATTTCATAGTGTGCTGGAGAAAAAACCAACATGACTTTGTAGCCAATTCCCTAAAGCCATTCAGTCTAATTAACTAATTCTCTCTCTCTCTCTCTCTCTCTCTCTCTCTCTCTCTCTCTCTCTCTCTCTCTCTCTCTCTCTCTCTCTCTCTCTCTCTCTCTCTCTGTCTGTCTGTCTGTCTGTCTGTCTCTCTCTCTCTCTCTCTCTCTCTCTCTCTCCCTCTCTCTCCCTCTCTTCTCTCTCTCTCTCTCTCTCTGTGTGTGAGTGAGTGTGTGGGCGCATGTTTGAAACTGATTCTAAACTGCTGCTTCAGTACAGCACATTCCTGGCTCTCTCCCTCTCTCTCTCTCAGATGCCTGTGTGCTGTCTGTTTAATTTTAAAATTCAAAATGTTGTCCAAACACAAGTGCTGTCTCAGTGGTCATTAGATGATGGTTAATGTGTTTATCTGCTTTATCCCATCACAAGCTCTCCCTCTTCAGTGGATAAAATAAAGATGATAAATATGGGATAAGTGCGCTCACCCTGTTGTGTCTGTGTGAAGGTGACTCTACTCTCTTCCGTCTCTGCCGAGCAATAAAAACAACTTAGTGTGCATTTCTTCGCTTACAGCAAACGCACAAAGCAGAGAGTCAATGAGGGAGGCAGCGAGCTAAATCCATATAAGCTCTATTGAAATTCCCCCTCTGAGCGCGCAGACTGCCTCGTGTTATTGTATTTTTGCCTTCTGTTGTTGGCAGTCTGCTTTAGGAGGCTCATTACTTTCTGTCTATAACGATGATATAAAGTAATATTCTTTTCTTTCATCTTTCTGCTCCACCGAGTGTGCACAAACACTCACAGAGATATTTACACCCAATGTGAGAAGGATATATGGAGAAAAATCACATGTTGTTATTGCAGACTGACTATAGAGTGCACTGTTTTCAATATTTCTCCCTATCAAACACAAAATTAAACCCCAACCAAAAGTCTTCACTACAGTGCCGTTAGGATCTTGTGTAAGCACACCTCTTGTCCATGTGTAAGAGTCCACACAGACCCAGAGAGCGACTGCTGTACTCTACACTGTCAGAGAAAAACTCAGAGGCAATGAGACGCTTGAAGTGACTCCAAATTTAGCTGCTCCAGCTCAAAGCTCCGACAGCTGATGGCTTTTTTGTTTGTTCTTCTATCACACTTCATTTCACAAAGATGGTCCAAAATAGCAAGAGTGGTCTGATCCAGATATAGAAAGATAAGCACGGGACACAAAATTTTATGTCATGTTCACAACAAAAATACAATTTATGTACAAAAAAAAAGACACAAGCTGCCAGAATTTTGCTCTGTTGTAGGCAGCATCAGTTGATTTCAAGCATCAGTGCACAGGTAGCCTTAAATGAGCTGGTGTTAGAGCGAAAATCTGCAGTCTTAGCTCTACAAAGTACATACTTCCTCAACCCTGAACTGCATTTCTGCCCAGACTGCAGGCCCCTAGAAGCTGCATATCTGACATCCACCACCAGAGGTAAAAGCAAGACCTATAATCTCTTAATCCAGCTAGTTTTTCTGGATTTTACCAGTTATCTTTCTGCACCATGTTTGTTAGTCTTTAATAAACATCCAGTATGCTTCATCTTAATCTGCTTTGAATTAGTGTCAGAAGCTTCAGCTGTTACCAGAACATGCAGTGTGACCTCAATGCTGAGACACTGAAGTAAATAAAGTGACAGTCAAAGTGAATCCAGCGCACTTCATGGATTATTTACTTCTAAGAAATGCACTGAGGGCTGTGTACAGTAAAGTTGTTTTGTAGGGAGGATACTTACATTACAGAAACACACGTGACCTTAAAACACTCACTCACTCACACACACGCGCACACACACACACACACACACACACACACACACACACACACACACACACACAGAGGCTTAGAGTGGCAGGAAGAGGGACTGTCATCCTCAGTAGAAGTGGTGAAGCTACTCTTGACTTATGCTTTAAATGTTGAATGAAACTTTACTTCACCCGGCTTTAGAAAGCCATGCCCTCATGAAAAAGTAATGACAACAAACAGATCTGTCATCTTCTGATGGATTTATGTCATCAGAGCAATTATGTAATAGTGGTCATCTGAAACAGGTAGAATATAAAACCGCATGAGCATGTTTTGCACATTTCAAATGTGTGTCAAAGCATTCTTTTCTTGACATGCTCCAAAGAGTTAATCTTTAAAATGTTGAAATAAACTGAGGAACATTTATAATGCACCTTTTATCTGTGACCACAGAGGAGAAAGGTGAGTTAGCCACGAGAGTCTCAGGGGCTTTTTGCGTCATTTTAGAACAGTGCTCAAATAGAAAGTGATAGTGCTGATAGTGCTTTATGTTTTATGGTGCATGACACAGTAAAAGACCCAGAGAGTAGAAGCACATGCAGGGCTGGATTAACTCATAATAGGGGCCCATGGGCAAAGATGGACACCATTTCACCCCATTTCTTCAACCCTTAAAGAGCTGGACATTGCTCTGTATTTTGTCCAACCATGAAAAATTCAACATATTTAGACGTTTTTTTTTTTTTTTTTTAATTTACCTGTATATGGTGTGGAGCTTGAATGCTGTTAGTAAACTCTGCATTCTATACTTCTATACCTTAATTTGTGCAGATAGCATTTTTATTCTTATTTAGAATTTTTAGATTAGATTTGGGTTTCTATATTTATTGCCCTTACTGTCTTGTTGTCAAGTACAAGTTTTCCATTAACCACGTCAAATTCCTTGTGCGAGCTCACTTGGCATAAAGCTTTCTTGATTCTTGATTTGTAGTTCCATGCTGCAAGTTGAATAAGCTTTCATTTTATGGTTTCCACATTTATCTGCAACTGATAATATACTACGTGTAATTAATTGAATTTATTTGTTTGATGAGGATGCTGCAATTTAAGATATTTCCAGTACAAAGCATGAACTGATGTGTTGCACAGAGACTTCATGGCTTTTGTTCATTTTCAATTTGAATAGTGGAAATCTTGAGGTTGAATACATAAAATACCTGGGAATTAAAGCAACATATTTGATAACTAATGCCTTACAGCTAGCGAACACAAACATTTAACCACTTTCTAGCTAACATTTGGTAGTCAGATATAAAACATAGGGTATGGTATATATATGAGGTTATGCTAGCTGGCTAATGGTAATGTGTGTTTGTCAAAATTAATGGAAGATAAAACATGGTGTGGCACTAACGTTACCTGTTGTATTGTAGTTGTTGGAATAAGTTAACAATATATGTATTTCCTTTGAAAGTGCTAGATTTATTTTCTAGACCATTAGAACGTTTATGATTCATCAAGGAGTGGTGAACTTATTTAAAATGAGTAATATTCTCTGTTTGTATGATTTCAAAACCTGGTACACAGCAGTATGAACAGTATTTGAGTGCCCCACCCTGAATTGATGTCAGAGAGAATAACCAACCGTCTTGTGCATTTGGTGAATTTCACCCATTTAATCCAGAGGTCAACAATATCAGAATATTTTCTTTACCCTCAAGTGTTTTAGTTGAACAATGCATTTACCAGTTTTAATTAGCAGCAATAACCTTTACCTACACATCACCAAAGTTGCCATGGCATCCATCAGCCTATGTTTTGCAGAATTTCCCAATGGAAATATTCTTGATTGATTTTCAGGTTGCAGTTTTAGAGAGGTTTTCAGAGGTTTTAAAGGTACATTTTAAATCAAATGTTGTTTATATTAAAAGCAGTAACATTGCCTCATGGCACTTTGGCTTTATGTCTTAACTTGATAGACGGAGCGATAAACCATTGAAAAACACAAAAATGCAGTCAATAAATGTTCACAAACTAAATCAATCCCGACCATGAGTGTGTAAAGTTCAGTTCAGACTAACTTTACATGTCTGTATATGTTGCAAACTATCAGAAAATAAACTTCCATAAAGTATTTGGTGACAATAAATGAAATATCTCTATGGCTATTTCATGTTTGATGCCTGGACCCAAAGCTAAAAATAGACCACCTAATAGTTATTTCATTCATGTATGATGACTGCAGCTAAATCATGATGGGATAAGGTGTGTGCATTATGTAGTGTTTCTCGTACATGTCATGTGTGGGATCACAGTGAGCCTGAGGAAGCGCCCCTGGCAGTGTAGCGGGAGTGAAGCGCCTCCTGTGTTATTTCCCCTCCTCTCCATCCTTTAACGCCGAACCAGAACCATTCATCTCTCCCCTCCTTCAGGCTTCACATCCGGGTCATCCGCCAGTATCTGTCTCTTGCGTCTGTGTGTCTGACAGAGTAATAATTATTTCATCCGCCGCCGCCGAGCTGTACTGCAGCTCTCTGCCCGACTACGCGGCTCATCGAGCGGACACTGCGCGTGGCGTGCACCGCTGATGTTGGAGCCACGGGCGCTGTGAAACTGCAGCCGGTCGCACAAAGGCAGGGATGAGACGGTAAGGAGGCTTTTCTATGGGCCAGCCAGCGGTGATTAACTCGCCCTAACGATGTCTAAGAGCCTCAAGAAGAAAAACCACTGGACCAACAAAGTCCACGAAGCGGTGATAACCCGTGGAAAGGACGGGGAGCTGGGGTTCGAGCTGAAGGGGGGCGCGGAGATCGGCCAGTTCCCCTACTTCGGCGAGGTGAAGCAGGGGAAGGGACTTATCCAGAGCGGCAAACTGGCCCAGGATGAGCTTCTGCTGGAGGTCAACAACATGCCTGTGGCCGGGCTCACCATCCGTGACGTGCTGGCCGTGATTAAACACTGCAAAGACCCGGTCCGCCTCAAATGTGTCAAACAAGGTGAGAGATACGACGTGCACGAGAGCGGCCAGGGTTTCAAGAGGAGGGGAGGAGTGTGTGTTTGTGTGTGTGTGTGTGTGTGTGTGTGTCATGGTGTGTGTGTCATGGTGTGTGTGTCATGGTGTGTGTGTGTGTGTGTGTCATGGTGTGTGTGTGTGTGTAGCTGGTTTGATTACGATGTCAATTATACAGTCATATGTCAGTCTGCGCTACAGGCAGAGTACATGTGTCTGAGTGGACACACCACAAACCTCGTACTCAGGCTTGACTGCTGCTGATTTGTGATTACGTTCCGTAATGATGGTGTCAGTCCACACAGGACCAGTAACTGTAATGGTTATTTTGCAGCCGGGATCAGCCGCCGTTTGTTTATCGCAGTGTCGCTGGTTCGATGCCACAGCCTGGAGGGGGTGTGTCCGTTTAGGCGTCATGCCACAGCCTGCGGTTTTCTCCTTATTCTGTTCGAGGACAGGGCTCGATTCTCCATTAGGCCTGTGCCGTGGATCAAATGTTTTTCTCTTTGCTGCTGTAGAGATTGAGCAGAGCGCGTGCATGCGCGCACACACACACACACACACACACACACACACACACACACACACACACACACACACACACACACACACACACAGTCTGCTGGCTGCCAGTGCAGACTGTTATTACAGTGTAATTACACACTGGTGAAAAAAATTACACCTCTGTAGTCCAATTACTGCTCAGCTCTTGTTCACATTGATCAGCCTTGATGTCTACATGATTCGAATCCCTCCTCCTTAATTCCACACACATGTACACACACACACACACACACACACACACACACACACACACACATGCACACACTGAACTTGTGTTTGTAAAATGGTCATGAGTTTAGGACTGGAAAATAATCGTGCATGTCTTTTTGCAGTCATGCTCTGAGGAGCCTCTGAGTGTTTTGTTATTGTGAGCCGGTGCAGTGTTTTGTGTAATTTCTGTGGCCTCTGAAGCTTCCAGGCTTGTTTGAATGTTTCTGAGCACAGCGGTGGATTTACTGCAACAGTGTTGACTGAGTGACCTGCTTCTGTCAGCCAGCGTAAAAGCACACAGGGTCTGTATACGAGTAGAACATTGGATTGAAGGAACAGCGGAGGAGATGGTTATCATCACACCCTCTGAGGCTTTGCTTTAAGTCCTAATAAGTGGCTGCGTCCTCAGCCATGAAATGAGCATTACAGCAGCTTGTTTTCTGGGACTTGAGTAGAGCAGGAATCACATTTTCTTATTTTTGGACTTTGCCGAGTTTGCTCACAGAGGATTTATCTTCACACTCTTGGCCCTGACTGCCTGCTCTCAGAGTTTCCATGGATTACATCAATGTGATTGATTATTGAGTTATAGCTGCTGACAGAGTGAGAGCACAGTCTTGTGATGTGTGAGGGGTTAAATGCTAATGTGCATGTATTTCAGACAGGTCCATTCTCTGCCTCCCCCCATCTCTTATCCATTTAAACATGAGTCTGTCTGTTTATTGAACTACCCACCTCACAATGTGGTCTTTGCTAACAACATACTCTAGCATTCTGCAGTTTGTGCACAGCTTGTTTTCCCCTTTGCTCTATAGTTTTTGTTCTCTCTCTCTCCGCTGTCATATTACTGTTTGACTTCCATGCAGTGCAGACTGGAGTGTATATTTATGGCTGTGTGCATGCAGACAGTCGCTGCTGCTGACACACTCACGACCCGCCGAGGGATCAGATAGAAGCCGTCCAGTCGCTCTGCACACATAGAGGCCGTATACGCGCATGCTCGCACACACACGCGCGCGCGCGCGCACACACACACACACACACACACACACACACACACACACACACACACACACACACACACACACACACACACACACAAAGCCACATATCAGAGATGGATGTCCTGTCCCGGCCAATGTGATCATGCACACACACTCACACATTTTAACAGACTATTTTCAGTCAGGTAGAAACCAGCTTTCAGTCTAAGCGAGTCCTGCCCTGACCTCCTCTCACACATCTACACTCATCACTTATTTCAGAAAACCTAGCATTTCCAAATCCATAGAACAGGACTCTGCTTTATGTGGATATCACACATTTCTCACTGGAGTAAACCTGTTTTGTTTGTGGTTTTGCTGCTATCATTTTCCAGTTAATAGACTGAGCCACAGTTTCATTCTCACGAGTCCTGTGCTGGCATTTTCTTGCACTTCTGAACATGCAGGTGTTAGTTGTAGTGAAAGTATATCAGGTCGACTTTTTATAGTGTTCATGAACAGGGAGGACTGAAGAGCAAGTTAATAAATGAATGAATCAGTTGCTCAATCAAGGCCTCACGAAACAAGGCATCTTGTTTTGTCTTGCAAATAAATGGCTTAAATGTGAACGTATAGCCAGGGAAGTAACCTCTCCAGAGAGCTGCCATTTACTCTCCTGCTGTGTGCATGTGTATCTGAAATCTTCAAGGGTCTCACTTTTCTGTCATGTAAATGGGTGTGCTGTAAATAAATCCCAGCTAATGGCTCCATAACAACATAACAACACCAAACTTCACCAGAAAAACAAAACAAAACACAATGATTTCAACATAATGCACGTCAAATCCCACTGAAGCTTTCTCACAGGAGACATTTTGACATGTCATAGTAGTGAAACACGTGTAACTAATAAAATGAATCATGGCTATTTTCCATTTAGCTTGTTCAGCTCAGGGTCCCAGTGTTGTGAAAGCTGCCTCACTGTCATTCTCATGTATTACTGAGACACTACAGGCCCACTGCCACATTAATTTATCTTATGTGCACATAGATTATTTTCTTAAACTTACAGATTAGAAAACTTCCAAATACATTTGTTCTTTAAAGATATATATTGTCATGGGTTTGTTTTGCAAATAAATAACTGGCTGTGCCCATATACGTCATTATCTGATGAACATCTTTTGTCAGTAGAGAGCTCAAGTGAAGAGCAACAAGCAGCTCTGCTCAGTGAGGCAGATTTATAAAAGTGCCATGAAGATCATAACCAGCAAGAGGTGTTAGAACAGTATGGAGAGGAGCTAAGTGTGAATGGATGTGAGTGTGTGTGTGTGTGTGTGTGTGTGCGTGCTTGCGCAAGCTCACGTGCATGCGGGTGGATATGTAAGTGAGAAAGAGAGGTGGAGTCTTAAGAGAAGAGTATGGTGAAGGTGTGAAAAAACTCATTTTAGGAACAGAGAAGACACCATCTTGTGTTTTTTTCATCTTTTTCCTGTCAGATTCTTAATTTTAAAAAACAAAATAAATAGATTTATCAAAGGTCTTCTTTCTTTAATTATGAACTCTCTTTGTTGTGCTGACCCAAGTACACAAGAAAAACGTTACAGTTGCAACCTTTTTTTTGTCTTTCCCTTCTCCTTGACTAAAAAAGAAGCTTCAGATTTCAATTTATACGACATTGTGCTGTGATCGTTTCTTCGTTTCTTTGTTATTTCATAACATTTATCTGCTGACTATTACTTTTTGTATGTTTTTCTTTTGTGGTTATTAAAAGAGAAACACACAATTGAAGGAAAAGTATAGTTATAAAAAGAGAACATGTTCCTACCTCTAAAAACACAGTTCTCTTTTAAGTTGCCTTTAATTAGTCTTAATCTGTTGTCATCAAGAGCTATGGCCCAAATACAGTGATATAAATAATTTTAATGTCAGCTATTTTTAACTTAATTTTTTTAATTCTGAATATATTAGGGCTGCCATCCTCGACTAAATCAACAGCAAATGTTGCTCTGATTTTAAAAGAATAAATAGAATATTAACACAGTTTTCCCTACCCACAGCTTCTGTTGGCTCCAGATACAAAATGCAGACTGGAGGTTTGCTGATATTACCTGTTCCAAATAATCCCAAATTTAGTTTTTGCTCCTTAGAGAGTAGTGTGGATGATGAAGAGGTAAGGATACCTCATCCACTTGGGTTTGTGAGAACAATAGGTGGCGCTGCTTTCTGAGGAAAACAACACGAGTTCAAATGTTAACATGCCCTCAAACATGTAAGTGGAGCGCAGCCAGCCTGTGTCACACTGTGCAGCTGCACTCGGACTTAACAGATATAGGGCAAACCTGCGAGCTGTTTTTTACCCAAATGAAACAGTTTGGAAGAGATCAGGCAGATTCATTTGAACACTTTGTCTACATTATTAAATGTTTCCTTGAATTGGAGTCTTAGTCCACATTAAATGTAATCCTCGCATTTTCTTGGTAAGTGCTTTAACACCTGTCAAATTATCATTTAAGCATGGCACACAATGATGGTAGCAGATTGACAATGAATATGTGTAGGGATTCTTTAAACAGGTCATTGATTTCAGATGAGAGTAAACAAAAGCAGGCTTCTATTTCTATCTTGTAACAGTCTATGCTCCAGGCTAAAATGACGGCTGAAACTAGCACAGATGATCAGCTGTAGCTAGCCAAAGTAAGCTAATACTGACAATGAAATCCTGTAAATTGACCAAGACTGTCTCTAGCTGACTTTTAATAAACCATGTCTTACAATGAGTGAAATAAACTAAAAACATGTATTAATAGAGCAGGTGTTGGCTGCTTATGATATACTAAAACAATAAAGGTAGAGCTAAATATTATTCAAATCCTACTCACTTTGAAAAACAAACAACTATTTTGTGGGTTTAAAATCAAAGAAACATACTTAAACAAGCAGGACAGTGGTCATATTCATGCTTATAATGTTGCCCTACTTTCTAAAGGATTTGAGGAGGAGGAATTATTGATGAGTTTGGCAAATGTAACGTTATCTAACACAAGGTTTGGCGGGAGTTGCTGGAGTGTAAGCCTCCTCAATCCAAATAAAGTGCAGAACAGAGCTGCTATCTTTATTCCTATTTCCTGGCTTAGCTCTTGTGTTTCTAGCTTAACCTGTAAACTTGCAAAATAATATACTAATGCTGAAAAGAGGCCCACTGCTATTGGAAGTTGTCCTACATGGCTATTTAGAGGGGTTTGCTAACATTAATGGCTCGTGTTATTGCAGATAAACTCCTGTTACTGAAAATGTATGGATTTATATCGTTGGAAAGGTTAAAACAAGACACCATCCTCCAAAAAAGGAGGTACAGAATATTGACCACACATACAGTGTTACACAATATGAGAGGAAATGTATATCAATTGTTAGCAAGGGGCTCAGGCACTTCTGCTAATGTTAGCTGGGAGGTAAGTCTTTGGCTGTTTTCGAAACGGCCTGCTACATACTACCTACTAATGTAGTATTCAGTAGGTACTGCCTACTACATACTGCGTTCGAATTTAGTATGTAGTATGACTGTTCTGTTCGATCTGTGTTGCAGTACGCTGGGAAACTGCTTCTTTAAGATAAGATAAGATAAGATGTTACTTTATTGATCCCCTGGAGGGAAATTCAGTTGTTACAGCAATGAAATAAGAAACTTAAAATAAGTAAAAATAAAATAGACAAATAAAGATAGAATACAATTTAGATATATACAAGGTTACAAATGGAATGTAGATTAAATAGCAGTAATTACAGGCAGTATTAGAAATGATTCAGTAGTGACAGGTTGACATGGTGTGATTATGGTTGGTAATGACAGATTAAGCAATAAATAAAAATAAATATGGGAATGTAATTTGACCGTGAGTTGTAGTAAACAATAATAATGTAATATAACATAATATTCTATGGCAAAGATATAGCATCCACTTATGATTTAAAAAGTAAGGAAGGAGTTTATATGGAATGTAATCATTTTCACAGCACCTAAAAACGGAGTTCCCCCTGTCAAAAAAAGAAGAGAAAAGAAAAAGCAGAACGAGCGCTGTGCATTATGGGAAACAGTACGCGAGGCAGACTGGTCCGATGCATACTGTGAAATTTTCCTGAATCAGTAGACATCCGGGGAGTTTTGACATCCTGCAGATTTTGCTCTTGTTCACATACTACTTACTACATACTGAATTTTGGCCAAATCAGTACGTACTGCTAGAATAGTAGGCCGTTTCGAAAACAGCCTTTGTGTTATCTTGATTTTGGTAAGCTGAATCAAAAGAATAGCCATCCTAGATGACAGGTTGATGTCCTTCCTCTGCTGTAGCTTACAGTAATATGAGAAATGTATGCCTTTCCCTTTAAATCACTATCAGAGGGAAATTGGTTGAAGCCTAGTGTTAGCTCTTGTGTAAGCTCAAGCCTGATAGCCTTATCAAATATTTAGATTTACTTTTAAATGTCCATCCTGATTTTTATTTATAGTTTTATGTTGAGAAGCTGATCAATAAAAAACTGGTGAAATGAAAACTGTCAGATAGCCAGCATTTGTATTACTTGCAACATGGAACACAACATTATAACATAATTTGAGCTCCCCACCTTGAGCGTGACACAAGAGTAAAATGGTTACTCTGTGAATATGGTGAATTGTACGTACAAACTTTAAAATGTGGAAAATTCAAAGCTTGAGAAGCGCCTCACGCCCCGTCATGGTTGTTAAACTGTGATTGGATAACTGCTGTTCTGAGAGGGTCCATGCAAATCAAAGATTCATTGCCATGTAGGACCTTTTAAAAGTGCCTGTGTCATTGAAAAGTAGAGGTACAGCCCTGTAGCAGCATGACGAAATTGGTGTACAATTTGCATTTTAATGTTTGGAAAAGCTGTGCGTGAAAGGATTGTTTAAAGTTGTTAAGTTTTCTGACTCAGCTGTCCAAGTCCTGTCAGTCCTCTTAATGTGAGTACAGTATTGAGGGACAGATGGAGCAGAGGGAGAAAAGGGCAACCTTCCTCTCCTCTCATGTCGCTTTGTTGATGAGAAGCTTGAAGAATCAGTGCATAACATCCTGTCCGCTCAGTTGGTATAAATAACTCACCAAGAGATGAGTTCTGTCAGAGGCGGAGGATGATTTTGGATGATATTGAGGCTAGAAGCTGCTGGAGCTCAGCTCAGAGGATCAAACTCCAGCTAAGCCAGCCAACGACCAGATATCTAAGTGGTCCAGTTAAGTGAATTAGGTCAATATAATTCTCCTTAGTGTGGACACACTGCGTAGGACAATCTGTACTGCTACATGTGTTTGTCAAATGGAGATAGAAGCAGAGAGAACACTCTTGATATCCTTAAGTCCTTACAGAGCCAGAGTTATTTCTACCAACCATCAGATACAGTCACTTCCCTCCTTCCATCCTTCAGTAATAGAAACATATAATGAGGTGACTTGGTGTGTGTGATGTTCTGAAATGGCAGATGATTGAACAGAAAGATCTAGCCTCAGAAAGGGACTGATTGACAAAGAAATGAGACGGGTTAAAGTAGTTTTCCTTAATAACAGACACTTTGATAGTAGTGGGTCACCATGGCAACGTGACTATATGATGCTGCATGTGACATATTTAAAAGAAACAGGCTTTTATTTTGTTTTTCACACAAAGAGGATAGTGCCATCAAGGCAGTTCATGTGGCTGAGATGAAATACCATATTCTTATGATTATTCATAGTGTTTGTGGGTGGGACTGTGAGTAATTGTGTGTGTATGTGTGTGTATGTGTCATTGACATGTCTTTATGAGTGACATTTAAGCATTTTATCAGCTTTTGTGATAAAGACACATGACAAGATACAAGACAAAACAATCAAATAATTGTCCATTAAATACATATACACCATAACCACATGCTATTTATCTGGCTAGATGTGTTTTTGGGTCTGTGCAGCAAATATGAATATTCTAATGGATTTGACTTTGTGTAGAAGGTTACATAACACATCACATAATACCAAGCCAAGCATGAACAGCACACACCATTTGTTTTTAATTCTAAAACATATTTTTACAGGGGAAATCAGTGGAGACTCCTTTTTTTTTTAAATGTGTGGTTATTTATATTTACACTTCTGACCACATGGTGGAGTATTTGGGCTCCAAGTCATTGATAGAGAATGATGAAAGAAGGTTCATGTTATCAAGTGCTCATGTGCTGCTTGTGGATATGTACTATTGTGGAACAGTTTAGTCACTTCAAAAGGAAAAGAAGAAATGTTCCCTGATACACAATAAATCTGACTTTTGCTGAGGAACACTTTGGAGATGTTGTTGGTTAAAGAAATGATTCAAAGCAGATCTCTCAGGTTTGTTTAGTGAAGCAAATAGCCTCGTAGCTGATTCTTTACTTGTACAACAAGACATTAGAAAATGCTCAATTTAAGTCAATGGGTTTTTTTTCACAGTAGAAATGGATGTACTTAAAATGTCAAACTAAAAATGGCTTCATACAGATACATCATCCCTGTCTGTTTATAGTATGATGTAATACTAAATGTTAGGGATGCACCGATCCTACTTTTTAGGTCCCGATACCGATATCGACACCTGGGCTTTGATATCTGCCGATACCGATACTAGCCGATCCGATCCTGGTATTGATTTAACAATCTCTATTCCTTAATCTGAGGATAGAGTCATGTTTTGGCAACTTCAGGCTTTTCTGACTTGATGGTGAACTGTACCTGAGTTCCAAGTGCTAAACCAGAGGCTGGAATCCCTTAATTTCCAGGATCCGGAACAATTAAATCCAATAACCTATCTGTTTTTTCACACTTTGAATCCATTAATAGAAGGTTTCTTGCTTCTTTGCAGTCAGCTACAGCTGACGTAAACTTCTTCCTTTGGGCTTCCATTATATTTTTCAGCACGACTGCCATCCATCAAAGCATAAGCACTGCACATGTTGCAAGTTTCCTGCGGAGTTGTTAGCAAAAGAAGCGTGACATGCACCTAAACTGCAGAGCCTCTGTAGTTATCCTCCATCATGCTCTGCCGGGCAAAAATGCACAGACCCCGGGCGCTGATGACATAGGAGACTCACATGGCTGTTGTAAACACAGAAAAGCATAGAACTGAGATGAATAGATCTGCCATATGGATCAGCACTACATATCGGCCCTTTGTCACCGATATCCGATCTAGCTTTTTGAGTCCGATCTAGCCGATATCTGATACCAGAATCGGTGCATCCCTACTAAATGTATGTCACTGATGCATTTAATCTATAAATGCTCTTTACTGATGTCTTTTGCTGAGCTGGAGCCTCTTCTATAAACAGTTGCTACTGTGGGAATAATGCTGTGCATGGTTGAATGTTAATTTATAACACCATCATATGCTTAGGGAGGGAATTCCCAATTGACAAAATGTAACTAGATGAAAAGCAAAACAAGATATTATAGTGGATTACAGGTATAAAGTGCCTTGAGACAGATGCACTTTAGTAAGGAAACAAATCCTAAATTAAGTAGAGCACTTTGGTTAATGTATTGCGTTATATTCCCCTCCTTTGTGAGGTCCTGGCAGCATGCCTGCGTCCTCCCTCTGGCCTCCATCACCCTGCTGGGTGTGGGGTTCAGTGAGGCTGCTGTAACTGTGAGACACAACCATTTCTTACCTCCAGAGATGGAGACAGCTGGGACATCTGGCAGCATCACGACTGTAGCACTGATGTGAACTAAGAGTTATTCTGCCTGTATGTTTGGGATTGTGTATTTTTGTGTTTCACACACTAACACACAAAACACATTTACACATAGTGCATAGGGTCTGCCCCCATAATGGCGCTAACTTTTTTTTGTATGTTACCCTCCCTTCTTCATGGCTCCATAGATTCATAGAGTCATATCTTTTTCAGTCAGGCATGGCAGCACAGAAGGCAGCTGATGGTTTTCATTCATTGACATAGTGTAGATTAGCCTGCAGCGCTAATCTGATAGCTTTGCTGTGGGCTTCAGATCTAAATGAGAAGGATTATAAAAGCTGGAGCCAGCTGTAGTGCTGAAACCGGTGGACAGCTATACAATGTTCTGACTTTGTAAAGAGGCTCACCATCATTCCTGAGCTGCATATCTTGAATTGGAGCCAACTCATATACACAGTATTATTCACTATGAATGCACAAATCATGTTGGACAATGAGACAATATTAAGTTAAAGCCTTTTTTATTCATAAAGCCCTCAAATATTTAAAAATCCTCTAATTCTCAGTTTCCTTTTATCTATATGCCAACTTCTATTTCCATGTTTTTCGAGGAAAGCAAAATATTCTGTATTTAACCTGAATTCACCTCATCACTGTACCTCTTACAATAGGTTTTTTTTGGAAATGAGAAGATGTCTAGACTGTTTAGATATGAACCTAAACCGTAATGCTGATATCATCATGTTACGGCAGCAGTAGGCAGCTTTCTGTCTTGCTGGAATAAATCACAGGAGATGTGTATGAGTGCTGCATTTGCATTCAAGATCATTTGCACCCTGTAGTTTATACTTCCTACCAGTAGAGGGCAGTAGCTAACTGATTAGCCGCCTGCAGAGGCCCTGAAGTGACTCTCATCTGTGTATTTCAGAATCAGAATCAGAATCAGCTTTATTGGCCAGGTATGTTTGAACACACAAGGAATTTGTCTTGGTAAACTGTGCTCTCTTTGTACAAATGCACACGATTAAGGCATACAAATTGAAATGCAAATATAATAATAATAACAACAATAATAACATCAACCAGGGTTCCCACGCGTCCTGGAAAACCTGGAAAACAGTTGACCAGTTTTCCAGTACTGGAAAACACCTGGAAAATGGGAGAAAAAGTCAAATGTCCTGGAAAATCACATATAGTCCTGGAAAATTATTCCAACATGGCTGTGTTTGACCTGACTCTATTAACAAAACACATCCCCATTCATTGAAAGTTGAGTGCACGCTGTGCTGGAAAAGACACTGCACAACTTTTTTCACATCTTTTCTCACCATTGTTATGATACCATTTGGTGACTCAAAGGGATATGTGAGTCTTGTTACTGTTAATTTTTTTAAAGGGTTGAAGATCAATTACTTGAAAAGTATAAATGCTGTCATGTTGAGTCCACAAGGAATGAAATGACCCTCTGTTTTAAAGTATACAAGTTGTATTTACTTGATTCAAATTGAAGTGTTATCTGTTTATCACTATGGTACAGGTCTGAAGGATTTACATTGATATGTTTTACAATACAAATAGTTCCAAGGGAAACTAAGAGTGCAAATGGTAGTAAGCATGTGCTTTAGTGATGGGAAGTTCGGCTCTTTTCAGAGAGCCAGCTCTTTTGACTCAGCCCCCAAAGAAGAGCCGGCTCTTTCGACTCCCAAACGGCTCTTAATTTAGGATCTTTTGTAGCCGTATATTTTACCTTAATTTTGCAAAAAATAATGGTTTATGTTAAAAACTTTTACGTACTGTGTTTTTATGAGAAGCCTTATAATTACCCAATTGTGTGTATTTATTCTGTTAAAAAACATTCGTACCCTGATCCTAGGGTTATGATTAGGGTTAGGGTTGTGATTAGGGTTAGGAATAGGGTTGAGGTTATGATTAGGGTTAGGGTTGTGATTAGGGTTGTGATTAGGGTTAGGGTTGTGATTGGAGTTAGGGTTAGGGTTGTGATTAGGGTTAGGGTTGTGATTAGGGTTAGGAATAGGGTTGAGGTTATGATTAGGGATAGGGTTGTGATTAGGGTTAGGGTTAGGGTTGTGATTGGAGTTAGGGTTAGGGTTGTGATTAGGGTTAGGGTTGTGATAAGGGTTAGGGTTGGGGTGTGATTGGAGTTAGGGTTAGGGTTGTGATAAGGGTTAGGGTTGGGGTGTGATTGGAGTTAGGGTTAGGGTTGTGATTAGGGTTAGGGTTGTGATAAGGGTTGTGATTAGGGTTAGGGTTGTGATTAGGGATAGGGTTAGGGTTAGGGTTTTGATTAGGGTTGTGTTTAGGTTTATGATTAGGGTTAGGGTTGTGATTAGGGTGAGGGTTTTGATTAGGGTTAGGGTTGTGATTAGGGTTAGAGTAAGGGTTAGGATTGGGGTTAGGGTTAGGATTAGGGTTAGAGTTAGGGTTAGGGATAGGGTTAGGATTGTGATTAAGGTTAGGGTTAGGATTAGGGTTAGAGTTAGGATTAGGGTTAGGGTTAAGGTTAGGATTAGGGTTAGGGTTAGGATTAGGGTTAGGGTTAAGGTTAGGATTAGGGTTAGGGTTAGGATTAGGGTTAGGGTTAGGATTAGGGCTAGGATTGTGATTAGGGTTGTGATTAGGGTTAGGGTTGTGATTAGGGATAGGGTTAGGGTTAGGGTTTGATTAGGGTTGTGTTTAGGTTTATGATTAGGGTTAGGGTTGTGATTAGGGTTAGGGTTGTGATTAGGGTTAGAGTAAGGGTTAGGGTTAGGATTATGATTAGGGTTAGGGTTAGGATTAGGGTTAGGGTTAGGATTAGGGTTAGGATTAGGGTTAGGGTTAGGATTAGGGTTAGGGTTAGGGTTACGGTTGGGATTCGGGTTAGGGTTAGGGTTAGGGTTAGGATTAGGGTTAGGGTTACGGTTGGGATTAGGGTTAGGGTTAGGGTTAGGGTTAGGGTTAGGATTAGGGTTAGGGTTAGGGTTAGGGTTAGGGTTAAGGTTAGGATTAGGGTTAGGGTTAGGGTTAGGATTAGGGTTAGGGTTAGGATTAGGGTTAGGATTAGGGTTAGAGTTAGGGTTAGGGTTAGGGTTAGGACTGTGATTAGGGTTAGGGTTAGGGTTAGGGTTAGGGTTAGGATTAGGGTTAGGATTAGGGTTAGGGTTAGGATTAGGGTTATGGTTAGGGTTAGGATTAGGGTTAGGGTTAGGGTTAGGATTAGGGTGAGGGTTAGGATTAGGGTTAGGGTTAGGGTTAGGATTAGGGTTAGGGTTAGGGTTAGGATTAGGGTTAGGGTTAGGGTTAGGATTAGGGTTAGGGTTAGGATTAGGGTTAGGGTTAGGATTAGGGTTAGGGTTGGGTTAGGATTAGGGTTAGGGTTAGTATTAGGGTTAGAGTTAGGGTTAGGGTTAGGACTGTGATTAGGGTTAGGGTTAGGATTAGGGTTAGGGTTAGGGTTAGGATTAGGGTTAGGGTTAGGATTAGGGTTAGGGTTAGGATTAGGGTTAGGGTTAGGGTTAGGATTAGGGTTAGGTTTAGGGTTAGGGTTAGGGTTAGGGTTAGGATTAGGGTTAGGGTTAGGATTAGGGTTAGGGTTAGGATTAGGGTTAGGGTTAGGGTTAGGATTAGGGTTAGGGTTAGGGTTAGGGTTAGGATTAGGGTTAGGGTTAGGGTTAGGATTAGGGTTAGGGTTAGGGTTAGGGTTAGGATAAGGGTTAGGGTTAGGATTAGGGTTAGGTTTAGAACCAGAACTAAACTTAAGCATACAGAACCAGAACCAAACTAATGCAAACAGCACCAGAATCAAACTCAACCAGAACCAAACCAGAACCAAACCAGAACCAAACCAGAACCGAACCAGAACCGAACCAGAAACGAACCAGAACTGAACCAGAACCAAACCAGAATCGAATCAGAACCCTACCAGAACTGAACCAGAACAGAACCGAATCGAACCAGAACCGGATCAGAACCGAACCAGAACCGAACCAGAACCGAACCGGATCAGAACCGAACCAGACCCGAACCAGAACCATACCAGAACTGAACCAGAACCGAACCGGAACTGAACCAGAACCGAACCAGACTTGAAACAGAACCGAACCAGAACCAAACCAGACCCGAACCAAAACCTTACCAGAACCGAACCAGAACCGAACCGGATCAGAACCGAACCAGACCCGAACCAGAACCATACCAGAACTGAACCAGAACCGAACCGGAACCGAACCGAAACAGAACCGTACCAGAACCGAACCAGAACCGAACCAGACTTGAACCAGTACCGAACCAGAACCGAACCAGAACCGAACCAGAACCGAACCAGAACCGAACCAGACTTGAAACAGAACCGAACCAGAACCAAACCAGACCCGAACCAAAACCATACCAGAACTGAACCAGAACCGAACTGGAACCGAACCGAAACAGAACCGAACCAGAACCGAACCAGACTTGAACCAGTACCGAACCAGAACCGAACCAGAACCGAACCAGACCCGAACCAGAACCGTACCAGAACTGACCCAGAACCGAACCGGAACCGAACCAGAACCGAACCAGAACTGAAGCAACAACGAACCAGAACCAAACTAGAACCATACCGGAATGTAACAGAGCCGAACCAGAACGTACCAGACTTGAACCAGAATCGAACCAGAACAGAACCAGAACCATACCAGAACCGAACCAGAATCGAACCAGAACCGAACTAGAACCAAACTCAAGCAAACAGAACCATAACCAACTCAGGTAAACAGAACCAGAACCAAACTGGAGCAAACATTATTAACGTCCTCAGGTTGGCATTGAGAAAAATCCGATGCCTCAGCTTGGATGGGCTGATCCGATTTCTCCTCCCAGTGAGTATTTGCCTGGTCTTCAAGAAGACTCTCTCTGAAGGAACAGATGTAGCCAGGATACACAGCCTCCCCTCCATCACCTGTATCCTATATCCTCACATGTGATTGGCCGCATGGCCGCCATGCTGACCAATCAAAACAAAGTTCTGCTGTGAGCAGAGCTGGGGCTGAGCACTGTGAGAGCTAAGCAGCGAAAGGAAAAAACTGGGAGCCGGCTCTCTCTCGATGCGAGCCGGCTCTTCTGATTCACTACAAAGCTCTCAGGGCTGCAGATTTTGATCATGACACATCACTAATGTGCTTAATCTGTGTTACAATTATGAGGGGGCCTTGGACATTTTTCTCACCTGTAAGGGGTCCCTGGCTCCAAAAAGTTTGAGAACCTCTGCTCTAGCTAGTAGGAGTGCAAAGTCCCGATAGTGAAAAGAAACGGAACAAAAAGAGCGACACAGCTGCACAGAAACTCCACATTGTAGACATTGCTGATCATAATAGACATCGCCATGCAGGAAGACAGTTTACATTTTTTTTAAATCTCTGAGAGATCTTCAAATACAGAGTGCATCTTTACACCGGTGCGATTTTTTTCAGAGTTCAGAGTTCTTCTTTCCCAAGAAGAAGCGAGCTACACAATGATAACAAAAATTGCATCTTACTGAACTTACCCTCGACCAGCATACGACAGATTCTGCCAAATTGCTTGTTATTGGTTAATAGATAGAGTCACTACCCTGGCAATTTGCATTCTTAAATGTTGGCATGGAGCTACCGAAGGGGCACTGGGTTTGTTTAACTGTTGAGTTCAATTACCAACAAACCAAATGAAAGCATGACTCAAATTACACATATTTTTCAGCACAGTGGAGTCAGATATTGAAATATACAATTTTAAAGATGTTTTTCCCTAAAATACAATTAAGCTGTTTGCAGAAATATGATTTTTTTATGCATAATCATGAATTGAATAAACTGTTGTCTTTGTTAGTATTTCCAATGAAAATTCTACATGCTGTTTTCGATACACGTCACCAAAAATAAGGCAACGGAAAAAAATATCAAATGCATGTATCTAGATTCAGGATTAAATAATCTTTAACGTAATGTCTGACACATATAAATGTGTTCTGAAAAATACAGCCAAAACTACAGTAATTAAAACTAACGAAATATTTGTGAAATATAATGTTTTATAATTCTGGAGATCCATCCCTTTCATCCAGCACTTATTATCTTAAGTTTGTTTTCAAAGAAAGGTTGTTATATCTAGAAACTATGAGCCTGGTAGAAACTGGCACAAATGCTAGTGTTTAATCCAAGAAGCAGGCGTTTACCACCAGCAATACAACAGCTGCAATACATATTAACAAAGGACAGCTATACTATTCCAGTGCAGTGTTTACAATACAAATTGTAAATAAGAACTTATATTTTCAGCATTTTTAAATATACAGTAGGTTATATAATAATGAGATTTACAGGATGTTTTGGGGCTTCTCTGGCAATAATAAAAACACTGGGAGCTATGTAAGTGATGGCAGTCACAAATAACCGCAAAGTAGTCAGTTATGAGCATTTTTTCCCCAACTTATCTGACTGGTAATTTATTGACACAATGCAGAAACTCTCATTTGTGTTCTGGTTGTTAAAATATCTGTTCATAAAGTGTATCCTTATATGTTATGAGGAAAATAAGGGAGCAGTCAGGTCAGTACAGTTTAGCTGAATTCATTTTGGCTGGGATCTGAAGGCATGAATGGCCCCTGTAGTGATAGTGTCAGACTTTGTTAGACTATCAGACCAAAGCAGCCAAATGGAGCACTGGATGGAGCAGGATTCATTACAAAGCTCAGAGGGTGGCCTTCTCTCAGACACACCAGCAATTAATGGTTTTTGAGCTGACTGGGTATACACCCTTGCTGGTTTGAACCCCTCAGGTTATTGACCACTGTGCCCCCAAACCAATGACTTTCTCTTTACTCTCCGTTGCCTCCATCGCTCTGTCCTATCTCCCTCTGTCTGCACAAACCTTTACCTTTCTTCAACAGATTTCCTCCTTTAGATGTCCTCCCTCCTTTTCTCCTGCATGTCTCAGTCTGTTCTCATTAAGATGCATCCCTCTTGTTGTTCCTGATAGTGTGAGGTGCACAGCTTAAACTTGAGAGTGCAATCAGGAGTGACAAACATTTCCATATAACTGTATTTTAAACAGGAGCCACTGCAAGCACAAAAACACACATCCCCTCATGTCCATCAGTATTTATCTCATCAGCATGGATGCGTGAGGTGAGCGGAGAAGAGGAAGTCAGTTGCTCACTGTGGGAGGAGGAAGATGGTACAAGGAATATTAGGGCTGGCAATTTCTATAACCCCCCCTTTTTGTTCTGAAGTGTCATTTGTAATGTTGGCTTGTTTCACTTTATGGTTGCTCAGAGGCTGTAAATGTGTGTCTGGCCTTGATTACGGCGCTGTTGAGAAAGAAAAGGAGGAGCATCATCATTAAGACTAGTCTGAGGACGGGGGGATCAATACAAAGACCTTTAGAAGAGAGGCTCTGTCATTTACTATTAATAATAGACCCTGCTGCCTGCTGTAATAATGCCATGAGGAGTACTGGAAACAGATACTTCATTCACAACTAAATAGCCTTCTCGATACGCCCACATCTACAAAATCTGTACATACTCGGTATGGTACAATTCCGACACACGCACGCACACACGCATGCACGCATGCACGCACGCACGCACGCACGCATGCACGCACGCACGCACACACGCATGCACACACACACACCTGCACTCTCCGTTTTAAGAGATACAAACATGAGCCGAGCAAGCCTTTTGAGACCAGCTCAACTACCTGTATCTAATTGGGACTGGAGAGCCAGAAAAAACAGACAGGGTCAGATTGGGATAGTCTTAACAGGACCACTGGAGAGGTGAATGAAGAGACAAACAGAGGAATTTTGCAGCTTGAATGTCAAATGTTACAAAGGAGCAACAGAGAGGAGAAACAAGAAAAGAACTGAAAAATTAAACAAGTGGGCAGAAAGAAATGCAGAGGAAATATTTCTTGAGAGAACAAGGTATATGAGTCAAGTCCAGGTATAAAGAAATCTTATATATAACTTAAAGACACACCAGACTTTCTGTTTGTATTATTATTATTATTATTATTAAATTATTGATCAAAGGGATGAGGCAGACATGAACCTTATGCTTCAGGCTATTCCTTGTTTGGTCATTGATTGTGTGAATTTCATTGTGTGAAATGATCCAGTGTAAACATGTGGAATTTTGTCATTTATATTTTTGTAAGTTGAATGTTAACATAAACCGTAGACTTTTGTTCTGAACGAACTGAACAATTTGCATTTAAACATTCAAAAATCTCACATACTTTGGGTTAGTGTTCCCAGTGGGCCCCCACAGTTGGCTCCATGCCATAAGGGGGGTTTCTCAAGCTGAGTTTGTCTTTTTTTTGTAGTCTAAAAAGAAAAAGTATATTTCCCTGATATTGAAAGTTAGGCGTCACAATCTGTATACGTGGTAGTGATAGACCGATATGTTTTTTTCAGGGCCGATACCGATTATTAGTAGTCAAGGAGGCTGATAACCGATTTTTGGAGCCAATATTCATTTGCAGTAAAAGGGGAAATATTGGTGTCAAAATGTTGAATAATACAAACTCCAACATTTAACTTTATTTAAATGCCTTAAGCATATGTTTATTAAACAGCTTTTCAGATTTGCAACATGTTACATTTTTTTTTTTTATCTTAGACAATAGACATCTTTGCTCCCAGGCTCAGCAGCATGTCTTATAAAGTTCAATGAAAACTTAAACAAATAAATAACTCTCTAAAGTTTTCTACAGTAAATAAAGTTTTCCAAAATGTCAATATAACTGAAATGTTAATCTTTCACTTATCTTTGTTTTATTGGGGTATTTCAGTGTGGTTGTATGAGTTTTAAATCACTAGTAATTTTAGGGGCCACAACGGATGCTGCTCAGCTCGTCTCCTGCAATGAGAAACTGCAGGGAGAAATGGAACACAAGCTATACGGTTTCTGCAGACTGTGTCATCTATGCCAAAATATCCCAGTTTTAAATTGATCTCTTATCAGCCGTCTGATTTTTAAAAAGGCTGATGCCTATATGTGTCAAAATGCCAAATTTTGGCACCGATAATCTGCCTGGCCAATAATCGGTCTATCCCTAATACGAGGTATGTCAACAGTTTTTACCTTTAAAATCTGAATGGGTCTGGTCAAGGCTAGATGGAAGAGTATACTAACTCTATCAAAAATTAGCATAAAGGTATGCATTATTAATTTCTTAGAGTTTGATTGTTTTTAATTAATTCTGAATTAGCCTAGTTCGTGTTGGTAACCTATTACACAATTGATGAAGCTAGCAGAAATGAACAGTTGTGGTAGTTTTCTGTTTAAGCTAGCCTTCTGAAAAAAAAAGTTTATTTAGAAAAACATCCCTAATTGATAAGCCCCAATGTTATACTGTTTACTTTTTGCACGTTTTTAAAGATTTTTTTTGTTTGATAAGTAGACAACAGCTTGCTCACTTTAAATCTTAATCACTTGAAATTTTGAACGGTCACTAAAACACTTGCACAACTGATATATTTGATTTACACTCAGTGAAGTTTGGTCATTAGTAATGTTATGAGTCACACCTGTTTTTATTTAATTGCATTTTTAGCTGTGATAGGTCAATGTATTTTTATGTTCCACATTTCCCTCCAGGTTATCTGCAACAATAAGAATATGGCCCAGTCCTATTATGATATTCAGCATTACAAATGTGCATGATATTTGATATTCAATGTTCAGCTATGTGTCCAGTGGTTGACCTTGTTGGTATTTGCTGAAGTCACTGTGTTTGTTCAGAAGGTCATAAAAGAGGTGAGAGATGTTGTTCATGTGTAGCTTGAGCAGAATATGGATGAGGGTGCAAGCGCAATATATTCCTCTTTTTATTTCTGTGTTCCAGGGGTGCATCTGTGTACAGTATGCTGACTTTTGCCCTGCAGTTTCATGCTTCTCTGTGCCCTGTGTGACCCCATGTGGGAGTGCAAGGAAGCTATAGATAGCGAAGTCTCTCTGTGTGTATTTTGTTTCTTGTGAAAAGCACTAGGTTAAGACACAGCTTCACGTAAGATACAAGACTTTGAGCGGCCAGAGAGCCTCTCTATTTACACAGTTAGGTTGTGTGTGCTTTTTGGGCCGTTGGTATGTTTTTTTTTTCTGGTTTGGTCAGAGGGGGGAGCGTGTGAGAAGGAAAGGGATTGTGTGCAGAACAAATTGAGTGTCTATTGAACTTCAACATGATGTTGCAGCATTCTGTGTTTCGCTGTCCCTCTTGTCCTTTTCTGATCATTTGCATGTTAGTGTGGACATGTTGCCCTGCATGTTTGTGTTTTATTAGTGTGCGCATACACTAGAAATTTGAGTTTGCATGCCAGCATGTGTCCCTGAAGCGTGACTGCCGGATTGTATACACTTAAGGGTTTAGCAGTTAAACTTTGTGAAGAGGGGAACTCAGAGAATCAATGTGGCACGACCATGCTTGCCTCCTCTCCCAGCTTCTTGGGAGAGTTGCATGTCAAAACTAATTATGCCTTTCCTAATCCAACAAAATGGCCCCTGTTAGTTTACATGTATCTGCTCCTCCCCAAGCCCTGGTGTGCATAACTGCATCTTAGCATGTTTACTGTCCTAAATTCAACAACTTTCTTTATGTTGGCTTTCTAATCTCATCAAAATTAGGGATGCATTTTAATACTTGCATGCTATAAGTATAAGCCAACAAACCTTTAAAATAAAATATCTGCCTGGCACTGAAATAAACCCTGTTCAGTTAGGACATGCTAATATGTTTCTAATTTAATTCTGGCCACGGGATGATAATAGAGCAGGAAAATAATGCAATTTAATATTTTTTAGATCTAGCATCTATAAAGCAATCGATTCCACATATTTACTGCTATACCTTAGGATTTCATCCTATTTTGCACAGCCAGTGTGGGCACTGTGTTGTTAGGACAGACACTTCAGGGGTGACTTTAGGATAGATTTGGTTTTCTGATTTCACTAAATAACTCTGAGACATGTCTTGTAGCCCATGGAAGTTATAGTGAACATAACTTCCTAGTGTATCATACAACATACATGTTGGCTTTGCAACTGAGCATCATCTCACTTGTTAGCTTATTATTATAAAAATAATAAACACTGGAAGGATTTAATGATTGGAAGCCCAATCTCTGAGTTAAGAAGCAAAAGGAGATGTGTAAACAATAGCCTACTAAATCAAAGTTTCACCATTTGTCATGAGTTGCTTTTGTTTCATTGGGTATTTTCTTTGTGCTGTTTCTGGCTTTGATTTCTTGTTCTGTTTTGTAGATCTTACTTGTGTTTCATGTCTTGTTTCTCTCCCTTTTCTTATATGAATTAATCTTGTTTTAGTTTTACCAGAGCTTTTATTCAGTTGTCATTTCTTGTGTTGTATTGTCATTCTTTGCCCTTGCGGTCATGTCATGTTTCCTGTTTTATTTTGTAGTATTTTTCCCAGCGTGTCAAATCTAACTTGACTTCCTGAGGTTTCCCTCTTCTGTGATTGTGTGCTCGACCTTGATTAGTTTCACCTGTCTCATGCACACCTGTGCTTGATTACCCTTTGTCTACTTACTGGTCTCTGTGTTTCCTCCCTTCTTTGTTGGTTCACTGTGTCCTCTCCTGTGTGCCCTGTGTCTTCCTTCCAGTGCTTTTTATGGATTATCCTCGGTTGTTTTTGGTGTATCTTCCTCTAGTGTTTTATTGGATTATCTTTGATGGATATTTGATTTTGGTTGATTAAGTTTTTGTTTGTACATTTTGCCGTTTTGTTTATTAAATGCCTTGTTGTCTGCATGTGGGTCCTCCTTGTGACACCATTGTTAAATTACAGTTGCATGTATATCTTACAATAAATAAAACATTGCATCAATTTATTGCATTTCACAAACAGCAGTGTTTTAAAGGTAAAACAAAGGTACCCAAAACAAGTATCTTTGACTTTCTAACACCCAGCATGCCCTTCAATCCACATGTGCCCTCAAAATACATACAAAATGAAAATTCCTCACAGCTGCTTTTGTAATGAATACACTTCTTATCAATATAGTTCTGCATATTTCAGGTCGATATTCAGGCCATTTTAACCTCAAATACAGAGTAGAAAGTACAAGCTGTGCATGTATGAATGCTTTATCATAAATATTACAGTGTAAGTCAAAACATTTTTAACTGTCTGTTAATTGCTACTAGTTTCAAACTGTCACCAGAACAAATATGGATCATGTTCACAGTTACTTTGATAATACACTAAACACATGGCTGTTCAAACCTGTGTTTATCATGCCTCTATTTCTAATGAATTCTGAACCAGGATCCTGAACCAGGATTCATTAGCCTTTACTGTAGTATAAATTGCTAAGCTATTTTTATTAACTGTGTCTTAAGTGAATGTGGCTCAGCTTGCATCAGTGTAAGAAAATAGTGTGATGGCATGGTTTTCTATTTAACTGACGTAACTGGCTGCGAGCAAAACAGTAAATGAAACATCCCTTTTTATTTTGCATTGAGCTTTTGTTGGATAGCCAGTTTTGATTACTCATGTTGCTTGCCTTGATAGTGAAAAAGATGGCAATAAGGAGTTTTCTCTAGGATACTCGTACTTCTTTGACTCAAAAAACCTGAGGTGGAAGCTGTTTTAAGTGGAATGATTAGGGAGCTGGAAATTTCTGGTAACACTGTTTTTTGTACATTTTCTCTTAAGAATCTGAAAGTATTAGGACCTACAACTGTTTGCTACTTTGATTCATATAAAGAAGTACAAACGTGGGACTTAATTGTTTACTTTAGTGGTTACACCTTACACCATTGAATCAAGCGAACAACTGATTGGTAAATCAATTGTCAAATGATAGAAAAACTACACTTTATTGTTTGTCAAGAATTAAATATATTTGTGATGTTAAGAAGGATAGAAGAGCAGGGAGACAGGTGAACCATGTTTCTGTTATGATTGAAAAATATGTGCCTCTCATCTTCAGTACATGTTTTGCATGCTGGTAAGTTCAGCCTCAGGCTACGAGTTGTTTTGAGGGAGACAGCTTATCAAGATAAGTGACAGGTGTTGGAGTGTGGTATTGGCTCTGATCTACAAATTGAGGTTCAATATTTCCCCACAAAGTCAAATATAGTATGGTGGTTTAGTGTGGCTTGATTGTTTTAGTCATTTAAATGCACTGAGATAAAAGTCACAGTGTCTAATTAGGATGCAATGGTTTACTAAAAATGTTTTTGCTTAATCGTATTGCTGTAGTCTCTTTATTAAGTCAATCGCTGTGCAAACATATCAGCTTCTGTTGTGTTGCCAAGCGACAAAGGCATTAGATTGCATTGTGTACTTATTGAGTCTTAGGATGTCTTCGGGAAAATGGAAAGCTTTGCCTGGTTTAACATGTTCATCTGATGTGGGCTGATGCTCACTGTAATGCACTGCAAATCATTTCTTGACCAAGTGGTTAGACAGCTATTGATCTTGAAAATACTCACAGAATACAACTAGCATGCTGAACACAGTTCACTCAACCAGCAGAACTTAAGCAGACACAGTACAAGACATTATAAACATTTAACTGAAAAGCTCATGTTAGAGACACTTTACCATTCCAGTGTGTTGGTTAACGCGGAGCTCGCTGTTAATGAGAGAGAGACAGCAGTTTTTTGGGGGGGTCAGCTGATGGTCAGTGGATGGGGAGGAGAACATGTGACCTGCATGAACTACTAACATAATGCTAAACTGCTCGGAGGCTTCAGTAACTGCTGTGTTCCTTTTTTTTAATTATATATATATGTATTTTTATTGAGAAATATGGCAAATTTACAATGACAGATCAACATCAGAGGTCACAAAAGCAAAGACATGTATAGTGACTGACTATTACAACGGAATACTGTAGATCCTAAGTATTGAAGTACAAAAATAATAATTAAAAAAAGCCATAATTTCCTTTTTCAATTTTTCATTGAGCATAGAGAAAAAACAAAAAAACATGACATATCTCCCCCCAAAAATATCTGTATAGTAATAATGTTAATAACAGTTCTAATAGTAATATATTAATAAAACTAAATATAATAACATTAATTAATAATAAAAAATAAATACAAATTTGTGAAAAATAAATACAAATCTATAAAAATAAATACAAAAATATAAAAAATAAACAAAAAATAATAAATAAATAAATACATAAATAAATACATAAATACATAAATACATAAATACATAAATACATAAATAAATAAATAAATAAATAAATAAATAAATAAATAAATAAATAAATAAAGTTCGAAGGAGACAAACAGATGGGGGGTGGGGGGGTCTTTAATCAGGAGAACTTCAGAGTTTTACTGCTGTGTGCCTTGATGAGTCTTTGATTTATATGCCTTATTGTTAACATCTTTTTCCCCATTGGAGTGCTGCATTTTTTTTCAATCTATATATAAATTCACCTCCCTCAGAATATTTCCCACTCTATTGGAACAACCAGCGACAAAACAAGCTGACAGTGATGTTTACAGAATCAAGTTTAAATCTGTACTTGCTAAATTTGCTTTTTCGAGATCCTCCTCCACACGCAGCTGAGTCCTGAGCTGAGTAATCATATCATGGTCATGTGTTTCTGTGTTGGTGTTTGTTTATTCCTTGTGTTTAGACCGAACCTTGCCCAAGACATCGCTCAAGGCATCTTTACTGGTATCTGCAGCTGTGAGCTCATCAGCCCTCTGTGTACTTCTGAGTGTGTATAACCTCTCAGTGTGACATATGCTGCTGCCTTTCACTGTATTTCTCTTTAGTCTGTGACGTCTACACAAGGTCAAACAGGGAGAGCATCTGTTGGATAAGACACAGAGTATCTGAGGTTGTCAGGGAGCATCTGGGTGCATTCACACTCAGAAATACAGACACACAACTATTAATGATTTCAAACAGATAAACATTTATTTTCTCTCTCTTTCTCTCTCTCTCTCTCTCTCTCTCTCTCTCTCTCTCTCTCTCTCTCATACACAAACACTAACCATAGAAATACATCAACACCACAATGCAGTAACAGCAGGAACAGATAGAGGCTGCTGCAGGACTGTGGAAGCTTCTCAGCCAATCCGATGGCTGGTTGTTAGAAGCCCGGCTTCCCACTGGCACATCATCTTCTCCTCTCTTTTCTCCTGACGGTCGTTTTCTCTCTTCATCTCCCGGTGTCTCCCTGCATCTCCCTTCCCCCTCGTGCTGGTCCTTTTCATTGGGATTAAAATTGGCTGCAGCCAGGTGCTGTTTGCGTGTGTGTGCTTGTGTGTATGTGTGTGCATGTGTGTGTGTGTGCTGGAGCAGCGGTGGAGTAGCAGAGGCAGGAGGGAGGACACTGAGGTTTTACCGAGGCGGCAGAAGATGTGCGGTGGTTGGTTACAAGGCTAGAGGACGCCTGGGAGGACGGGCTGTCTGTGGATGTATACCTGTGGAAAAAAGATGTCTTTCGTCAACATCTTGGCTGGCTGCTGATGAGGTGTCTGGTCTGCACTTCCTTTAACGTCACTGTCTGTCTTCATCCCTCTCTGTTCATACAGCTGTGTGTGGTGGTGTGCATATATAAATATATGTGCATTGGTGTCTTTGCATGTAAAATATATGGCTTATGCCCAGATACATAGCTGCATGATGTGTTGTGTACCCATTTGAAACTGCGACAGCCCTAATAATGTAGATCAAGATTTCATCCTGTCTTCCTTTGTTTTCCGGCTCTCTCCTCTCGTCTCCTCTCTTCTAGCTTTGCTGTTTGTGAAGCAATTCAGTGTGCTTCAGAGCCTCACTAAAATGGTGTCAGTTTACATAAGATGGTATTCCAAAAAGATGAATCAATGCAGAGTCACGTACTGCAACATACATTTAGTTATCCTAACAGTCCATGTGGGTCCATGTTAAGATTTTCCTGTCCGACAGTATGCTGTATTTTCTCTTTGACGGGTGTGAGCTGCATTAATCTCAACTGGTAGGCCGAAACCTGTCAAGGCAATTCAGCAGGAGGTCGCTAGAGTATGCATGAGTGAGAAGACATGTTTTTCATTTGTAAATGCATGGCTTGTAACCTCATACCTCCTGCTGTCAGATGTGATAGTCTTGCATACTGAATGTTGTGTGGAGAATAAGTTCTCCTCCTCTCATCCTCTCGGGCGTCTTTGCTTGGTGCTTTGGGATGGAGGGAGGAGAAACTATTCATGGACATTATCTTACAGTGTGTGTGTGCAGCACAGATATATTGGCCAGCGAAACGTCTTCTTCCTATGTTACGTTTGTCATTTATTGTACTGTGTTTTATTTAGAGGGGAAGAAAAAGACGGTTTGTGTAGCGGAGACAGAGAGGGCATAGATGAGGTGGTTTGAGCTACTGTCCTCCGTGGGCCTTTTTCACCCAACCTGCTGACACTGCATGTTTAGTCCCAAGGGAATCACTGGTTTACACAATTACAATGATCTCTGTGTCTATGTGTGTGTTTGTGTACATCCATGTGTGTGTAGTAGCCTCTGCTGTTGTGCTTTGGTGTGAAAGCCAGTTCTTGCTTGCTATTTAATGAAGCCATTTTGCTTCATATTCAACCACAAATGCTTGTATTTTTTCTTAAACTTATATCACATACCCCCCCCCCCTTTCATTTTCCTCTCTTTTCAGAGATGTGAGTTTTAAAAAGTATCATTCTGTATCAGCTTGTTGCTCCTCTCTGATGAAGCGGTGTAATGTTTGCACTAGGGCTTACAATTAATCTTCCCAATGAAAGGTTTATCAATTTCTGCAGGGTACCTTGGAGCTGAAATACTGTAGTTGTAATGTGCATCTTTTTTTTCAGCCAGACTAAGGGAAGTTTGGGATCTGGACTAGAATTTAAAAGTTTTGTAAATTTGAGCAATTCTTGAGTGGACCTCAAGAGCTGGGTTGCTTTTAGAAATCCTTTCAGTTGTTTCATGATTGCACTTATGTTGCGAGTTCATTAAAATCTAAAAGGACATGGTAAACTCACTACTCTTGTGTCACAGGGATGCACCTCCCCTTCCTGTGCAGAACAGTATATTGTGAATTGGGGGTGCAGCTGCACGGGCTCAAACCCAAATGATTTCTCTAAAGCACAGAATCTTTAAGGTTATTAATAAAGCTATAACCTCTTTTCACCCACCAAGAGCTATAACCTCTTGGAGGGTCAGTCATTTGTCTTAGGTTGATGAATGTGCATGTCCTGCTCCAGCCAACCAATCATATAACTTGATGGGGCATTACTGGTCACCAAGGTAACCAGGAAAAAAGATGCTTGTCAGATGATCATTACAGTGACAGGATTAGATTATATTAAAAGAAGGGACCATGCTGGTTTATACATTACAATTGTAATTTTGTGGCCAAATTGAAAAAAATCTAACTCTGGATCCATAAATTCTGCTTTTATTAATTAATCTTAGAAAATCTTACACAGAATTCCTTCTCTGTCTATGTTTTTAGCTTTAAAATGTTAACATCGTACAGTTTTTGGCTGTTCTATTTTGCGTTTTTTAATGAGGGAGGAGTGATAATAATTATTTTGCTATCCAATTGAAATAAAAGCAAAAGCCCAAAAAAGAATCAAAGAAATACAAATAAAAATGCAAATTAAGAAAACAACAAACATAAAGCTATTGTTGTATTAAAACATTAAATTGTTCTTTCAATTTAAGGAATATTTTGAACATACTTAATTATGTATCTGTTTATCATAAATATTTTAGTTTCTTAAGAAACACAAGTTTTAATTAGGACCTTTCACTAGCTGTGGGTTTTGACGACTCACTTAACTGAAAAGCTATCGACATCCCTGTGGTTTGTTCTGGATCCAGTCTTGAATATTTTAAAACAAGAGACGCATGATTTTTCCATACCGCTCTAACAAAATGCAACTTTCCAGGCTTGTGTGTTTAGTATCAAATAAGAGAAGACACTCATCTCCCTCCTCCTGTGTTTCTGTTCAGGGGGGGTGGTTGACAAGGATTTGCGGCACTACCTCAACCTGCGCTTCTCCAAGGGCTCAGTGGACCACGACCACCAGCAGATCATCAGAGACAACCTCTACCTCCGCACCGTTCCCTGTGAGTTCACATCACCCCGCCTCTATTGCTCCTATTGGCTTCTACCACTCCTTCCATTTTTTTTCACTCCTGTCTGATCTCTTCATCCCTTCTGCCTCACTGTGGGTCTGTAATTGTCTTTTTCATTGTGTTTTGCTGTTCTCTCTGTCTTTTATATCATCCCATCCTTCTCTTTTTCTTCTGTTTTAGATTTCCCTCCTTTCCCCTCAGGACTTTGCCCCCTGCATTTCTGTCTTCTCACATGCTCTTTCTTTCAGTCTCTCACGTCTATCGCTCCCTCTTTTCCCTCAATCGTCCGGCTGCTGAGTTTCCATGGCAACCAGCCTCTTGTCTCGAGGCTTGTGTTGCCTTGACGCCCTACCCCCTTCAGCACACACTAGACATGCACAACGCACACAGATATGCAAAGATAATTACTCGTCACCCTCTGGTATACATTAAGAAGATGTGTCTTTAACTGTGTGTGAGGAATTTACCCTCGAATGTTCACAAAGAAACATCATTCTGTTGCTTTTATGTAGATGTGTGTGTGTGTTGATTTTTTACACCATGTTGCCAATTTGTGTCCATGCTGCCTGTTGTGGGACTATGTCATTAACGTTATTGACATCGAGGGGGTACCAGCAGCATCCGCCTGCTGTCAATACAGCCAGCAGCTCATGAATCAGCTTCTCTGGAGACTGAAGACATGAAATACATGTGACTTCATGCATGTATGAGAGGACTGCATGCATGTGGATCAGTGCTCTGTGATTTGATGCTTGTGGAAGGGTTTTGTACACGTCATTTTTCAGCCTCCTCTATATATACACAAGTCATGCTGTCGGATTGTTTAGCAAGCAAAGGTGGTTGGGTTGAATGAGCTTGCCTTCTCGCCGTCAGTGGACGGACAGATTCTGATCCAGACTCTTACAAAAGTGAACCTTGGATGTTGCAATAGTTAGGGTTGTTTTTCTGTCGGCTGTTTACTTCTACTATACTAGATGTCCTCAGTGTGTTGAGCCGCTGACACAGAAGTGATTGTTTAATACTCTCCCACAGCTGCACAGTTCCTGAGCCTCTCTCTCCTTCTTTTTTCTCTTCTCCCTCCCTCCCTCCCTCCCTCCCTCACTCACTCCTGTCGTCTTCATCTCTTTGCTTTCACTCTTGCCTCTCTTATGTCCCCCATGACTCCCCCCTCTTCTCTGCCTGTTTTCTTTCTTTTAGTCACTCAATCATATTTTCTCTCCCTTTTAACTTTAAGCCAAAACAGCTAACTCTCCCTCTCCCCTCTCTTTTTCTTTCCTTTGGCAGCTTGTTTGCTGCAGAATAGTGCACTGAAGGAAGATTGACAGGGTGATGGCTGAGGTGACAAGAAATAACTGAAGTTCAACACTTCAGGTCCTTGCACACTTTAGCCCTGTCAATGCAAATAAAGACACAGGCCCTGTTGGTAGCATGACCCATAGTTTTTCATTATTGCTTAGTAATGGCTGCCGTCAGGCTTTTATGAGATTGGAAAGACAGTCACTCTGTGTGATGTGTGAGCAGTAATGACATCCCCATAATTAACTGTCCATCACTTAACAAAGCTGATACAATGATGTAGATTATAGGAATTCAAACCCATAGACCTTCTGCACAGCAGCTTTAAGTGCTATACTTATATCCATTAAAATACATGTGATGTTACAGTGATTCCCCAAATTCATCTCAATGTGATGTCCCAGTTTTAATTTGCCTTTGGTCAGCAGGCCAACTATGTCGCACAAAATGCTGTACAGTTGGCTGAGGATGCTACAAAAACATTCTCTGCATGACTTCCTAGCATTCAGAGACACACAAAGGCAAGCGTTGCTCAACCATCAGAGTGACACAGCATCAGACGGCTAAAAAACAGGGACGAGGCTGCTCAGTGCTGCGCTGCTCGTGCCCAGCAGGCTGTTTGTTGTTGTGGTTTGGAGCGTTGTAAAATCAGTGTTTTTTTCCCTTGTCTGCAGCGCTCTGACCATGCTGTCAGTGCGAGTCTGTCAGCTTGACAAGCAGACGCCACTCTGCATCACAACATGCTGTCACACTGAAGGACGTGGGAGGAAGTGTGTGTCTGTGTGTGTGTCTCTGTGTGTGTCTGTGTGTGTCTGTGTGTGTGTGTTATTGTGTGTTTTTTCATACAGCCAGAAGGCTCACATGATGACATCAACTCCTGCATCCTGTTACATCGCTTGGCTCAAGGATTGGCCATTCTCTACCTAAAATCATGAATTAAAAGTGATAATTTGATTATTGTTAATAACTTTATTCACATTTTGTATTGATGCCTCCAGGATGCTGGCTGTGTGTGTGTGTGTGTGTTCAACTATCAGCTGGTTTCTTTATCAAATGCATTTACTCTTCAACAAGCACACATGCCAGACACTAGCTCGACTACAAATTAAAAGAAAAACACACATAAACAGTCTCTTAAAGACAGGGACTAACACCAATTTAGAACTGATACTAAAAGACATGGGATTAATCAGATTTCGCAAGATTGAATCAGCAGTTGCAGTGTAAAGCAGATGAAACAAAAAGGCATCACGAGGGATTTTTGGGTGGATGTGAGTTGAATGCAACTTCAGATAGGTATCACATTTGATAGTTTGACTGCCTCTGTTTTATAGTCCGTCTAACTTCTCAAGCCTTTGAGACTAGCATTTTTCTTGCACCATTTCACATAACTCACAGGGATCACTTGACCACTTCAGAAGATGAGTCTGAGCTTCTGCCGGAGCATCTGCCATTGAGGAATTAAGAGAAGAGTCTTAGATGATTCTGCTCACTGCATACAAACAGTAAGACTGCATCTTTTGATGTGACTGAAGCAGGGCTATGAAATGAGGCTAAAGGAGTGAGAAGATCAGGAAAACATGAAGGGAGAAGCAGAGACAAGGGGGGTCGGTATACAGAGAGAGAAAGAGGAGGGAAGGTAATGGATCTGGTAATGAGCAAAGGCTCTACAAGGAGATGGAAAAAGAGGGGAAGACAGGAGTAGAGGTGGTGAAGAAGAGATCATCAAGAAACAGATGGGACGAGAAGATGCAGAAGGACAGAGGATGGAAATTGAGAAGGAAAGAGAGATGGAAAACAGGATGAAGGGTCGAGGAGAGCAAAGACTTGGAGAGTAGAAGGGCAGACGTGCCCTGAATGGGGGTAGAGGGAGATATAAGGGAACCTCGTAAGTTATTCCCGGGAGAACCATCTCCTCCCCACTACTCTACTCAGAGGCATCAGTAAAAGGCTCTATAAATAGATTCAACAGTGAGCAGCACGTTCCTTTACTCAGATAGCCTATAAATACATGCAGCTTCTGTCACTTCACATTCACTGCTCTTGACGCGTTTTGCCCTGCAGCCTCTCAGCCTCCGACAGGGAATCCTCCTTTGGAGACTGCAGAGGAGGAGCAGATTAAGATGTTCATGAGGAACATGACCAAGATGCTGAGGATGGTGACAGAGCTGATCAACGCCACTGATAATGATAGCTGTAATGTAGATAGCTCTCATGGTGATGTGAGGAAATCTAATGAAAATTGCACCTTTCAACCTTGATGCATGCAAGACATTTTAGTGCACAGCCTTCTGAATGCATTATTTATGCATTTTTATGCATTTGTGCCTTCAGTGTTGAGAATGTTTTTAGTTTTCTGATCTCAAAAAGCTTGTCTACAAAACAGCTTGACCACATGACTTATTCAACATACCAATAATCAGTAAAAAAGAACACTGTCAATGTGAGGTTTTCTATCTCAAACAATATCACAACCTGAGTTTTATTTGTATCACCAGGTTAATACTGTATGTAGATGAATATTAAATAGTTTTTACTTGTCATCTAATCTTTAAAAAGATATCCTACAAATTTTAAGTGTTGTACTATAGTATAGTATAGTATAGTATAGTATAGTATAGTATAGTATAGTATGTATATATAGTATATTATAGTATAGTATAGCATAGTATAGTATAGCATATTATATTATCGTAAAGTATAGTATAGTATGGTATGGTATAGTATGGTATAATAGTATAGTATAGTATAGTATAGTATAGTATAGTATAGTATAGTATAATATAATATAGTATAGTATAGCATATTATACAGTGTATAGTGTATAGTATGTAGTATAGTAGTGTATATAGTATAGTATAGTACAGTATGGTATTGTATGGTGTAAAGTATAGTGTATAGTATAGTATAGTATAGTATATTATAGTATTGTATATAGTATAGTAGTGTATAGTGTAGTATATAGTATGTAGTAAAGTAGTGTAAATAGTATAGTATAGTATAGTATAGTATAGTATTGAACATAGTATTGTATAGTATATAGTAAAGTATATAGTATATTATATTATAGTATGGTATAGTATATAGTATAGTATAGTATAGTATAGTATAGTATAGTATAGTATAGTATAGTATAATTTAGCATGGTATAGTATTGTATATAGTATAGTAGTGTATAGTATAGTATATAGTATAGTGTAGCATAGTATATTGTATAGTATATTATAGTATTGTATATAGTATAGTAGTGTATATTATAGTATATAGTATAGTAGTGTATAGTATAGTATATAGTATAGTATAGTATAGTATAGTATAGTATATAGTATAGCATGGTATAGTATAGTATAGTATATAGTATAGTATAGCATAGTATAGTGTATTGTATAATATAGTATTGTTTATAGTATAGTAGTGTATAGTATAGTATATAGTAGAGTATAGTATATAGTATAGTATAGTATAGTATATAGTAGAGTATAGTATAGTATATAGTATAGCATGGTATAGTATAGTATAGTATAGTATATAGTATAGTATAGTATATAGTATAGTATATTATATAGTAGAGTATAGTATAGTATAGTATAGTATAGTATAGTAGTTTATAGTATAGTATAGTATAGTATAGTATAGCATGGTATAGTATAGTATAGTATAGTATAGTATAGTATAGTATAGCATGGTATAGTATAGTATAGTATAGTATAGTAGTTTATAGTATAGTATAGTATAGTATAGTATAGCATGGTATAGTATAGTATAGTATAGTATAATATAGTATAGTATAGTATAGTATAGCATGGTATAGTATAGTATAGTATAGTATAGTATAGTATAGCATAGTATAGTATAATATAGTATAGTATAGTATAGTATAGTATAGTATAGTATAGTATAGTAGTTTATAGTATAGTATAGTATAGTATAGTATAGCATGGTATAGTATAGTATAGTATAGTATAATATAGTATAGTATAGTATAGTATAGCATGGTATAGTATAGTATAGTATAGCATGGTATAGTATAGTATAGTATAGTATAGTATAGTATAGTATAGTATAATATAGTATAGTATAGTATAGTATAGTATATTATCGTATAGTATAGTATAGTATAGTATAGTATAGTATAGTATAGTATAGTATATTATTGTATAGTATAGTATAGTATAGTATAGTATAGTATAGTTTTAGTATAGTATAGTATAGTATAGTATAGCATGGTATAGTATAGTATAGTATAGTATAGTATAGTATAATATAGTATAGTATAGTATAGTATAGTATAGTATCGTATAGTATAGTATAGTATAGTATAGCATGGTATAGTATAGTATAGTATAGTATAGTATAGTAGTTTATAGTATAGTATAGTATAGTATAGTATAGCATGGTATAGTATAGTATAGTATAATATAGTATAGTATAGTATAGTATAGTATAGCATGGTATAGTATAGTATAGTATAGTATAGTATAGTATAGTATAGTATAATATAGTATAGTATAGTATAGTATAGTATAGTAGTTTATAGTATAGTATAGTATAGTATAGCATGGTATAGTATAGTATAGTATAGTATAATATAGTATAGTATAGTATAGTATAGTATAGCATGGTATAGTATAGTATAGTATAGCATGGTATAGTATAGTATAGTATAGTATAGTATAGTATAATATAGTATAGTATAGTATAGTATAATATAGTATAGTATAGTATAGTATAGTATAGTATAGTATAGTATAGTATAGTATAGTATAATATAGTATAGTATAGTATATAGTATAGTATAGTATATAGTATAGTATAGTATAGTATAGTATAGTATATAGTATAGTATAGTATAGTATAGTATAATATAGTATAGTATAGTATAATATAATATAGTATAGTATAGTATAGTATAGTATAGTATAGTATAGTATAATATAGTATAGTATAGTATAGTATAGTATAGTATAATATAGTATAGTATAGTATATAGTATAGTATAGTATATAGTATAGTATAGTATAGTATAGTATAGTATAGTATAGTATAGTATATAGTATAGTATAGTATAGTATAGTATAGTATAGTATAGTATCGTATAGTATAGGGGTTCTACAGGGTCCTTAGAGACCTTGACGGATTTGTTGCCTACTTTGATCTGGTCAGTGTACTTTGTGCACACAACATTTGCATTCTAGTGTGCACAGATTGGCAAATATCATTGATGTTGTTTTAACATTAGTGCATGTTCACTTCATACTTTTATGAATATTCCTCAGTGAGCAGATTTGTTTTTTTACATTTCCATAATGGTTTGTTCATTAAAGGGCTGCTGGGATATTGTTTGGGGACCAACAATGCTACCCTCTTATAAAAAACGTCTTCAATTCTTTGTTTTTTTCAGCTTGTTTATAGAATTTAGTTATGCTTTCAAGAGTTAAAAAGGAACCAAGCAAAGGAACACAATTATAGTTGTTAACTTTATGTTCGTCAGCCTTATACTGTAGGTTTTACCTATTTCCTCACAGTCATCAGTGAGTGAGTTGGCACTGCAGAAAGCTTCCAAATTTTCCACCTCCATCTGTGTGATTGTTTTTAATTACTAGCAGAAGAAAAAAAAGGAATTCTAAAATTGAAGGTTTAACCATGTTTGTAGTCTGGCATGTTGCAGGTGTTGAAGTGCTGATGTAGGTGGGCCTTAACTCTAATTCAAAAATTGACTGATGAGGATGATGATGGAGAGTGACGGAAGGGATTACAGTTATTTGAGGATGTTTGTCTTTACGATAAATAATTTAAAGCAGTTGACAGAGGAGTGATGTTGTTTCTGGAGCAGATCTGTTGTAGCTTCGTCTTTGTGAACCCATCCAGTATGTGAAAGTACATGTATGTGATTTCTTGTAAACAGATACTCTGATTATTCTATTTGTTTGTTGAGATTTAATAGGCTAATTAAAAGGAATGTTCGTGTTACACACATATCTCTTTCCAGTGTGTGTGAGCTTGCCCTTAAACTGTCTGTGTGGGTATGATAGAGAGAGAGAGCTACATTATCCCCCAGGGACTCTCTCCTTAAAGGGGTGATTTGCCTGCTGGCTTGCTCGTGTTAAAGGGCTGGCTGACATGCTTTGATGTGGCTCTCTGCTCCCTGCAGTTTGATTGGCACACTGGATTAATGTTTTTCCACAGATGAAAGAAACTGCATGGGAATGATATGAATTTCATTGAATGGAAATAGCAAATATTGAACATGATTAATGAATTGGTTATGTTTGCAAAGTGCTTCGCCTGTTAAGCTCTGGACAGGTGTCATCTCATCTATTTTATATCTTCTTGCTATGATGATCTTGTTCCACTGCTAATCACAAAAAGGGGCTCTTCTGGAGCTCTTTATATTTGTGCTCCAGTTACCTCCCCACCTCCTTGCCTTACTTTCCTGTCTGTTCTACCTCTGAGGTCAGAGTTATGTGCATTGATGAGTAGGGTGTTGTTCTGTAATGGTCGCTGAATGCTGACACCTTAGACTGTTCTTTTTGGTCAGTCTATACATCTCCACACAAACACATGTACACATCTGCACACACTGCAAACCACACAATACACGCCAGCACTGCGTGTGCATTATTGTGACCCCCACTGTCCTCCTGCACCAGCCAGCTCTGCAAAGGGTCTGCTCAGCCTATCAGTGTTAATTTTCATCACCACAGGACACACCTCAGTACAGAGATCATTTCTCAATGTCACCCCGGCATCAGCTCTGCCAGACGCTGATCCTCTGAGCAGCACAGTTGTCTTTACATCTGATGGTGAACCTGGCAGACAGCTGCTTCATTGAAGAAGCTGAAGAGCTGATGCAGCTGTTTCCAACCTGAATTGATTGGGATCACACGGTTCTATTGAGTGGTGCCTTTCTCCATAAAGTCCTGTCTTTTAGAGTTTTTTACTCATGCTTCATTTAAAAAAATGTCAGAACAATGTCCAAGTTGACATCACCTTTGCTTTATGTGTGACCTCAAGCTCATAATTCGTTCAATACTGCAAAAGGAACTTAACACTTTCACAATTGAAAATCTGTAGATGTGTGGAACTGTTCAAATAGTCAAATAGTCACATTTAAATATACATTTAGTTCATTAATTTTCTACCATAATCAAGTAATTAGCTCTTTTAGAATTAAAACATTGGTACATTTTTTATTTCAGCTAACAGTGCTTGGTACATCCAATATAATTCATTCAGAGTACTGAAGTTTGACCCAAAGACCAACACTAAGGTGCAAATTTATAAATGCACCATTTTAATCAAGAAATTTCCAGAAAAACCGTACTCCATCCATCCATCCATTTTCATCCGCTTATCCAAAATTGGGTCTCAGTGGCTGCGGTCCAAGCAGGTCGACCCAGACATCCCTCTCCCAAGCAACGTTTTCCAGCACCTCCTAGGGGATCCAGATTGGATATGTAATCCCTCTCTGGGTCTCAACCGAACCCCCCTTCAAGGTGTACACACCTGGAACACCTCCAAAGGGAGGAGTCTTACAATTCAGTCCATCAAAATTACAAACAGAATTTGGAAACAATCGGACACCTTAGCAGAAGCCAACACATGAGCATGTCTCACTTTGTGCCAAGTCTGCGGACACAGCTCTTAGTTTGGTCATTCAGGGACCTGATGGCTCGCAGTTACGGTACAGGAACCCCATATTCCAGCAGTAACCTCAACAAGGCTCCCCAAGGGACATGATCACAGGCCTGAGCTTCCTTTCCAGAACCCTAGACTTGGCTTTTCCTGGTAGGCTGAGTAGTGTTAGTAGAAGTAGTAGTGATACCTCGGTAATTGGAGCACACTCTCCGGCCCCCTGTTTAAAAATGAGAACCACCAACCACAGCGGTCTGCCACTCCACAGGTACTGACCCGACATTGAAGAGGTGTGTCAGCCAAGACAACCCAACGATGTCAAGAGCCTTAAGCATCTCAGGGTGAATCTCATCTACACCAGGCGCCTTCCAGAGAACCCTGGGGGAGCCAAGCCTAAAAGGCCTCCTTCCTCAGCCTGATGGCTTCCCTCACTGTTGGTGTCCACCACAGGGTTCTAAGGTTACTGCCATGACAGGCACCAACGCACTTCAAGCCACAGCCTCAAGCAATCTCTCCACTATGGAGGCTTTGAACATGATCCATTCAGATCCTACTTGGTGCATATATGTACAAACAACAGCTAGAGCCTCCCTCTTAGTGACTTGAAGTTGCCCAACACTAATTTGCAAACTTAGAACTGTACTATTTAAATATAGAAGTTTATACATTTCAACGTTACTGGCTCTATAATATCAATGCTAACATCTTACGTCTGTCTTGTAACAAATGAAGCAAAAGCCAGTTAATGAAGCATAGCATTCAAACTTAAAACCTGCCATCTGTGCTCTTTTTGTCAAGTGAATCCACATACCACAACCATTTAATACCATCCATAAACATGTTATAGTTGTTTGTTTAACCTATACAAAAACACTAAAAACAAAATCTTTGTAGCTGTTTTATGGGCTATATGTTAGTAAAGACCAGAAACTTCCTTGAATATCTTCTGGTTGCCTGGCAACTGCAAGTAGTAAAGCAATGATCTTTGAGACAGCCAAAAAAGGCCTCCTTTTTTTTTTTTTTACCTCAATTGATGCAAATAATCAGCAACATATGTGCTGATTTCTCTGGATAAGATCAAATGATCTGCCTCCCTGTGTTCTGTTCTTGTGCTAAGCTAACCCAAACAACAGCTCTCTCCTCATATCTACCATTCACATATGTTAAGTATTGATTTACTCATTTAGTTTTTAGCAATAAAGCAAATAAGACAGTGTTTCCCCAAACTAGGTGTTCCTTTAACAATCAAAGATAATGTTGTTTTTATTACTTGTTATACTGTCATGCTAACAGTCATTGAGATAACTGGCTGTGTTTTATTAAATGTCCAGATGTCTGCTCCAGTTCTTCATCACAACTCAATCAGCCTATAAAGCTTTGAAATATGATCTTATTGTCAGTTCACTTGAAAATGTGTATAACCACGACCGGCTGTAACTCCTAAGCTGCCTTCACATATTAAAAAAGGCCCTTGTGCTCATGAAGGTACAAGGGGGCAGAGCTAAGTGCTACTTTTAGAGGCTCGGCTTACGGTGGTTCTGATACATAAAGGAGTGCAGGGAGTTGCGTGTCAAGCTCTAAAATACGCAAGATACCTTTTTTTTTCTGCCATACTTCCCCTGCTGGCATGTGCTCATGGTTACATCACACACAGATGTTTTCTCATTGGTAGTGTTTTGAAAGGTCAGAAGCTGCAGTGGTCAATTATATGAAATAATATAAACTGTAAGTGTAGCACTTTGGCATTTTCATGCAATGTGATACATCAACATAGGCTGCACCTCTCTGTCCGTAGAAAACAATGGCATGGCCAACAGTTTCTCTGCTTATCATGTGAAGCAGCTGTTAGCCTGCTGTAACTGTAAGTGAGCAAGAAGCCCAATTTCACATGCGTCCCACACACTTTGTCACTGCTGACTGGCACTGAACTGATTCTGTGGGGGCAAAGCGTCCTCCTGTCCCCAGAGAGATTTACAGTACACTGGAGAGGTGACATCCAAGTCCTTCAGTTCTCCCGCCCCGCAGCCCCCATCACAGTGAAACCTGTCGGCTTGAACACCGGCTGAATTACTCTGAGAAAACCAGGTGTGACTCTGAGTGGCCGGGCTGTGACACTAATTGATTGATGAAGTGCATAGAAGCAAGAAGTACAGACCTGCAGCTCTGCAGTGCAAGCTGAGGTCCTCCAAGACTGTAAATAAGGAAATGACTGTGTCTGCAAAACAGCCCAGTGTCATATCTGACATAAGTATTATTTCAAAACAGCTAATAAAGATGTTGCCTCTTGTTACCATGGTGAGGCTGTGTTGCCAGGCACTGACATGTTGTTTGGGTAGCAGATGCTCCCGTCAAAGTGTTGCATCGTTGTATCTGTAGTTGGGCTTTGTAGTGTAAATAAGGTTGCGTGTGTGTGTGTGTACGAGTACTCACTCGCTCCATCATGCCTCTTATAGACTGTCACATTCCATTTTATGAAAAGAGAGAAGGAAAATAGGGTGGTGGGGTGAACCATGAGAGTGAATAAGATGTGCAAGACAGAGAATGAAGGAGTGACAAAAAGAGAGGAGAGAGCAGATTTTTTAAAGTAAGTAATGAGGACAGAGAGAGGCAACAAGAGAAAATGGGTTCAGGGACAGTGAGGTAAACTGGAAATAAGAGGAAGGAGGGAAAGAAAGGATACTTGAGGAGGGTAAATTGAGAGGACAAGAGGATGGATGGATGGATGGATGGATGGATGGATGGATGGATGGATGGATGGATGGATAGATAGATAGATAGATAGATAGATAGATAGATAGATAGATAGATAGATAGATAGATAGATAGATAGATAGATAGATAGATAGATAGATAGATAGATAGATAGATAGGATAATTAAATGAATAATGAAGCAGAGCATGTGCAGCAGAAACAAACACAGACAGTCCTCACATTCTCCGCTGTCTAGCTGTCGTGCTCTGCATGCTCTGTTCTGAAAAGGATTCTGGGTAAACAAGTTAAGGGTTTTGAGGACAGTGTATTCTCAGTATTTTTCTGTCTGCAAGATTGCAGGAGTGTGTCTTAAAATCCAATTTCTGCCTTCATATTCCCCCATGGGTAGCTCCAGAATGAGATAACATTTTATGACTTTCTTTTTTTTATGAAAATTAGACTGGAGAGCAAAATTTTAATTCTCTTTTACATCATTGCATACATTTTTATTTTAATATATTTTAGTTGAAATCTGCAGCATGTTTTAAAAACTCAGAATTTGTATTTAGATCTAGGAAAGGTTTGTGCTCAGCCCTGCAGCGTGCACACGTACCTGTGAAGAACCACCTAAAGCATCAACCGTGGTTAAAGATGTTGGTCAAACTACAACAGGACATGCATTATGAAACTAGACCTGTCCATTTTCCACCATATGCAGCTTTTTAAGGGAGTTTGGATGCACACTAAGGACAGGTGTGCTATCCAGTCTAAGCCTACATGTTGGATTTTTTTTCCACATTATATCCAGGTGACTGTAAGAAGGAGTGTTGGGCTTTTAGAGCATAGTTATATTTACTGTACGATGAAATGTTGGCTCTGTATCTGTAACAAATTCACTCCAATTCCCATAGCAACCTGATGGCTCTGATGGATGATACAGTGAAACCTGAAGGGGTTTGAAAGACAAATGTAATACATATATTGTATGCGAGCACACACTGAATCACAAAGCTTAGTGTTCAGATGGGACCTTGTGTATCTAGTTTTTCTCATACAGGTTGGGTGCTTAGTTCCTCAGGTTTAAATGCCACTTATCATGTTCTGTAACAAGAAGCTGTGTTGGATTGAAAAATAAAGTTGAATCTCCTATAACTATAAAATTATACCTTTAACTGTGTGCCTACATCTTTAAGTATCAGTTAATAACATTGAAGAACCCCCCTCGATCCCACACATGCTCATGCTGAGAGCATATCATTTGACCACCTTCCCCCACCCTTTATTATGATAATCATGCCATCGATAGTCTATTTTTAGATCTGAATCTCCCCCGCTCTGCTTCTCCCACTTGGTGACTTCCTGTCTAATTATACAAACATGCACATGAATACACGTGCACACTCTTAAACTGACTCACAGGTTGCTGCTGCTGCTACTGGATGCACAGTGAGGGTCACCTATCATGCGTTTCCATCTCTCACTGTCTCCTTTCTTTCTGTCATTCTCTGTTTGTTTCTCTGCTTGCTGCTCTGCTGCCACTGTATTATTTAGCAAATGTCTTTGTCCTCTTATCATCTGACACTCAGCTGAGTTATTCCAGCTATTTTAGCTTTGCCTCCAAATGGAATTTCCCTGTTATGTTTCTACGTAACCTCTTTTCCTTTTCACTCTCTCGCTCACTCCTACCAATATAAAAATATTCTGTGGTGCTCAGTAGTCATGGTTTGAGGCAGAGGATGTCTTCACCCCTAAAGTGTTAGTTCTGCAGCTTTTCTGGGCTATTATAGATTTAAGTCATTAAAGCCATAAATCTCTGTGGTGCTTATACTTGCAGCTTCATCTCAGAGAGGTTTGGCTACGCTGGCTGATTGCAATGCAAAGATCATTTTGGCTCACAGTTGGCTTTATCCTTTATAAGCAAGAGCATGACATCCAACCAATAGCCAACAGCACCACTGCTTTTAGCTCAGGGAAGCCGCCTTGTCTTACTATGGTCTGCTTCCTTTTTTTGATTTAAGCACCTTGGCTGCTTGTCCTGCTTTGTTCTGCTCATTTATTAAAGCTGGAATTTTTGAGGCAATGTACAAAATACATAAAAAGAAACTCCTGAACTGAAGTGAGCTGAAGATATTTCAGCCCTCATTCACTTGGTACTATAAATTATGGATTGCATTTTTATCATTTTAGCTCTCTACCTGGGAGTTTTCAGCATAAGAAAGAGGACAATGGTAAGGCTAAAGATAGATACAGAAAGCGAAAAGTGGCCGCAGGAACAGGGTATGGACTTTTTGGGGACAGTGTTTGTCTCAATTAAAGAGTCAACTTCACACTTATTTAGTGTTTGTTGTTAAGGTTAAGGAGGAGCACGAGCAGAGAGCTGTGGAGAAAATGTCCTGGGCTGCTCTGAAAAAAACATGTGAGAAGGAACGAAAGACCGAAAAAGGAACAATCAGACTTTCTCCCTACCTTGGCAGATAGTTGATCGATATTCCTAGCCCAGAGCCAACAAGATGTGCTCTCTCCCTTTCGCTCTCTCTCTGCTCTGTTGCTGTGTCCAGTGAAGGAAGCTGTGGGAGAAGGCCATTGGCAGGTCATCAGTATTCCAGCAAGCTCTGCCTACTCCGGTGTGGGCAGCAGAATAATTTCATTCTGATCTTACAGATCAATAGCTGTACTCAGTGGAAGGCGACCAGCCCCGCCTGGCTGACTGAGCTGCTGCAGAATTCAGAGCAGCACTACATGTTCGATGGATGGTCCTCTTCAAGATACATTTTTTAGTTTAATATTCTGCATTACTCATGGAGTGGGCTCCATTGTGCTGGTCTGTGAGGCTTCTTAACATTGGTATGTCTTTAAGTGGATATAAGAGATACAAAAGCCCTCCATATACACAGTCTTTGTGAGGCTTATAACGTTGAATTTTTGTAAAGGCTGAGTCACAGAAGTGATGAGTCAACTCAGGGGGTGAGGAAGATATATATTACTCTTTATGATATAATGTAATCCAGTATATCAACACACAAACCAAAGCATGTAAAAATATATCACAGGGTTAAGAAATAATTTAAAAAACTGGTAACAACTGCTGTTAATTATACATTAATTTACATTTCTACCAAGAAACTAAAGAATGGACATGTACTTAGGTATAGACAGTCACATGATTTACTTGAATCCAACAATTACAATGTAAGTATACAAGATATATACAGTATATTTACTGGGGTTATATATTATTTTAGATGAAATCAATTGTAAAACAGTAGGTAATGATTTGTTGCCCAAACTGAGTTCTGCAATTTTCTCATTTTTTCTGACCATGAAAAAAACCCCAAATAAAACAAAGGTGTTAAGTTTAATGTGAGATATAAAAAGTAACACAGCAAATCATCACTATTGAGAGATCCTGGAGGATGGGACAGTTGATAGAGCAGAAAACTGGAAGAGAGAAAGGGGAATGTTGTACCGTAAAGGGGTGAAGGTTTGAATCAAACCCAGGCCGCCTGCCTCAAGGGTTGCAGCCTTTCTACATGGGCGCGTGTGATTTAACCACAAGGCCAAACCAGCGCTCTCACTGTGATGACTATAATGAGTGAAAGATATCAAAAGAGTTGCTAATCGGTGGTCAATCACCAAAATGACTGGTTGAATTAACATTTCAGCTGTAAAGAAAGCAAGAGCAAACTTCATGTTACTAGGGATGCACCTATCCGATCATGGCATCGGATATCGGCTAGATCGGGCTAAAAAAGCTAGATCGGATATCAGTGACAAGGGGTCCATATATAGTGCCAATCCATATGGCAGATCTATTAATCTCAGTTCTCAGAGCATGATGGAGGATAACTACAGAGGCTCTGCAGTTTAGGTGCATGCTTCTTTTGCTAGCAACTCTGCCGGAAACTTGCAACATGTGCAGCGGTAATGTTTCATCGGATGGCAGTCGCGCTGAAAAATATAATGGGAGCCCAAAGGAAGAAGTTTACGTCAGCTGTAGCCTACTGCAAAGAAGTAAGAAACCTTCTATTAATGGATTCAAAGTGTGAAAAAGCAGGCAGGTTATTGGATTAATTGTTCCGGATCCTTGAAATGAAGGGATTCCAGCCTCTGGTTTAGCACTTGGAACCCAGGTACAGTTCACCATCAAGTCAGAAAAGCCTGAAGTTGCCAAAACATGATTCTATCCTCAGATTAAGGAATAGAGATTGTTAAATCAATACCAGGATCGGATTGGCTAGTATCGGTATCGGCAGATACCAAAGCCCAGGTATCGATATCGGTATTGAGAACTAAAAAGTAGGATCGGTGCATCCCTACATGTTACAGCTGATATACTGATTCTGTTTTATTTTTGGTGGTGGTGGTTGACAATGTGTAAGCAAAAACAAGGCTGCCTATAAACAGTATCTGTAATCGACTGTCACGTGCTGCTTTTTCTGTACAAACCATCTTTTGTAAAATCTAATGCTTTGCTGTCATTCACACAACCATCATCAGCTGTAACAGAATAGACTAGGAGAAAAAAAGAAAAAGCAAACCATCACATGGCTGTCACATGGGACATTACACATAGTCTCCTGGTAACATCTGTCTGACAGCAGTGTGAACTGTGAAGCAATTAAATCAACAGTATGGTCATGTTGTATGGATTGTGTATCCCCAAAGGAATGTTGTAGCCATTAACAAATGAATCAAATTTTATCTGAGTGTTGATCAGAGCTGTATTAAATATCAAACAGTATGGATTGTGACACACTCAGATGCACACTCACACACTCTCACTTATACCTGTTGTGTTGTGGATTTCAGATATCCAGCTGGGCTGTGATCAGCTCAAAGATGGGATTACTGTTACTGCACAGTGGGTACTTTGCCACCATTAATAGTCACAAAGAAACACACATGCACACACAGACACACACTAAAAAAGACTAGTACACATAGACACACCCATGTAGCAAAGCAGTGTTGGTCAAACTGTGTGTGTTTGGCCTGGTATCTCTTCCTTACTGATTAGGTGATCGTGAGCTGCCAACTCAGATCCCAGTGATGAAGTCAGTTCTGTGGAAAATGTTCAGCAGATGCACGACAGGAGCAAAGTGGTGACAGACAATCAATAGAGATCTACTGATTAAGATATCACACTCTGGGAAACATAGAGGATCCTGCACTCTTTAGGATGACTAACCCCGCGTTTACAAAGTGTTCCATGTACATCTAAGTGTTTATGTGTGGGTAAAAACTAGAGCCAGGCAATTCATCTAATTTCAATTATGATTCTGGCTTCCCACGATCATTAAAATATGATCTCCAAGATTAAACAATTAATGTTGTCATGTTTCGCTTTTTTTGTCCTGTATGATGAATGGAGTGCACCCTTTCTTTCTTCCATCAAAGCAGAGTGTGTGCTTTGCCCCTCCCCTCAATCAGCTCTCACTTGAACTTCATCATTAAGAGTTCAGATCGAAATGCGACAAAGTTTTGGAGCACGAAGAAGTTGCTGCTGCAGAAGTGTTAGTTTGGGACTGCTGTATCTTCACCAAGTTGTGCTACAGCAGTACAAAGCATCATGCAGCCACAGTTGGAGAGAGGAGGGCAGGAGGAGGCAGGTGTGTGTGTGTGTGTGTGTGTGTGTGTGTGTGTGTGTGTGTGTGTGTGTGTGTGTGTGTGTGTGTGTGTGTGTGTGTGTGTGTGTGTGTTTGTGTGTGTGTGTGTGTGTGCGTGTGTGTGTGTGTGTATGTGTGTGTTTGCCAGGGAAAGAGGGGACATGACGAGAGAGAGGCTGTTGTGGTCATGAGTGATAACAAGCGTTAATGAGCTGAAGACTAAACAGTGACTGACATCGGCCTGTGTCATAATGAAATACAACTCTGAGTCTTGACTTTCTGAAGATGACGTCTGAAAGGCTGAATAATAGGTTAAATCTGAATAAAAGGATAAAATGTAAGTAAGTAAGTAAGTAAGATTTATTTATAGAGCACATCTCAAGAACAGAGGTCACAAGATGCTTTACAACAACAACAATAAAAAGACATTAAAAGGCAAAACAGTGATTGCAAATAAATACAAAAGCATGACATAAAAACAGACAAAGTCTAAACAGATAGGTCTTAAACTTTTTTTTGAACCTGTCCACAGTGTCCACAGTTCTCAGTTCCAGAGGGAGACTATTCCAGAGTTTAGGACCAACAACCTGGAAAGCAGAGTCCCCTTTAGTTTTTAACTTGGTACGAGGCACAACCAGTAAACCCTGATCAGAGGACCTCAGAGTCCTGCTGGAGTTATAAGGCTTCAGCAGCTCCCTGATATAGACCGGAGCCTGACCATTGAGCGCCTGTACACAGTAACAAGAATTTTAAACTGGATCCTACATTTAACTGGAAGCCAGTGCAAAGAAATGAGGATCGGTGTAACATGAAATCTACTGGATGATTTGGTCAACAGCTTAGCAGCAGCATTTTGGACCACTTGTAAGCGGTTCAGGGATGCATTGCTAAGACATGTAAAGGGAGAATTACAATAATCCAAGCAAGATGACACAAAAGCATGTATAATCACTTCCAGCTGAGCTGTGGACACAAAAGTTCTGAGTTTGGCGATATTTCTTAAGTGATAAAAAGAAGAGAGAACCAAACTATTCACATGCTGGTCTAGGCTAAGGGCCTGGACCCCTAGATTGCATAGGGCAGGTTTAACAGAGGAGTACAAAAACCCAAGGCTTCTCTTCAAGTCAGGAACAACACGGCCAGGAGCTGAGATAAGAACTTCAGTCTTATCTGAATTCACCTGAAGGTAATTCTCTGCCATCCAACGCTTTATACAGTCCACACAATCAAGCAGGATAGAAAACTTGGAGACATTGTTGGGTTTATAAGGCAAGTACAGCTGAATGTCGTCAGCATAGAAGTGATAAGAGATGTCTTGAAAAGTTCTTATAAGATACCCCAAGGGGAGCAGATAAAGAGAAAACAACAGGGGGCCAAGGACAGAACCTTGAGGGACACCACAGGACAGGTTTTCTAACTTCTACTGAGTTTTCTAAGTGGAGGAGGAGCTCAGATTTGTTACTTTTTAATTAAAAATACTCCACTACAAGTTAAATTCAGAAGACTAGAGAAAATGCTATAGAAAATACGAGTGAAAACCTGTCTGCAACATATTCACAGTTTGCCTTTTCCACATGTAACTGCTTACACTTCTGATTATGATAAAAGTAGGTGATTGATATGGCGTGCTGTTCTAGCGTTACTGTAACCTATTCCCTTCATGCACAAATCTTGTACGTCATCTGAATCTACATTAGAACATTCCAGGTCCAGAAATGTTAGATCTTGATTAATCAAATACTAGATCTATACCATCCGAGTCCAGGGAAAAAGCTGTAAGAGTGCACCACTTCTCCATGCTGGACCAATGACTGTTCTCAGCAATGATCAAGTGAGAGCAAGAATCAACACCAGCTTCAGGACTTCACTGGGCCTAAGCTTAAAGTCCACTTGGCAGAGAAACAAACACGGCACCTCATTAAAATTGAAACTCCCATGGCTGCCATCACAGAGCTGAGCCTTGACGCTGCAGCACTGATGGAGATCTCCAGAGCGTTAATGTGGGAAGGCTCTAATTGCTGCATGGCTATGTGGTGCCTCTTCTTTCCTGCTGTTTCAACAATAATCCAATCGGCATATAGTTGTGTGCTGTGAAAGGAAGTTTGAGTTATGCTTGGTAAAAGTGCCATATTGATTCACTCATTATTAGAACAGCACTGGATTGGCTTGTAGGGACTGAATGATGGCAGTTTGCTGTCTGCACATGCTTATCCTGCTCCTCTATAGCTGTTTCTCTCTGTCTCTCACTGTCACTCACACACAATTGTGTGAATGGATTTGGCTATCATAAGTGATGACTCCTCACTCAGCCTCTTCTGTTCCATTTCCTCCCTCCTCCCACTTCCTCTGATATACTTTGTAGCCCCTAATCAGCCGTCTTTTGCTATCCAGCCATTTTTCTGGGCTTTTTCCCTTCCTTCCTGCCTTTTCTTCTCAAGTGCCCCATTGGCTCTGTTGACCTCTTCCCCTCACTCTTTCTTTTCCTCTCTCCTCATCTCTCTCTCTCTCTTTATGCCTGCAGGTACCACCAGGCAGCCTAAGGAGGGGGAGGTGCCGGGGGTGGACTACAACTTTGTGAGTGTGGAGCGTTTTATGGAACTGGAGCAAAGCGGAGCCCTGCTAGAGAGTGGAACCTATGAAGGTGAGTGTTAGGAGCGCTGTGCAGGAAAAAGATTTCCATCTGTGAGACAAGCACAGGCGCTTGGGGAGCAAAAATGGGAACATATGTTTCAGCAGAGCAATTTTACTATTTTTAAATGTATTCTACCGTCTCTTGCTTCTGTGTACATTTCCTTACTTGATGGATCAAGTGTGTCAGGTGATGCTCTCACACAAAGTTTAAGAAAACAAAATGAGCATATGCACTGAATCATATATTTAAGTTTCTCCTGGTGGTTGTTGAAAGGCTGGTGTGTGTGTGTGTGTGTGTGTGTTCGTGTGTGTGTGTGTGTTTTTGAGAGTAGAAGAGAGAGACACAGAGAAAGAGAAAGAGAGAATTGGATTAATGCCATTTCCAATTCATGTCAAGTCTGTGCATCTGCTGTGCTACACTGTCAGAGTAACATCTACAGATGGAGGATTTGCTGGTTCATTTGCCCAGTAGCAGTTTTTAGGAGCATGTACGGCTGAACACCCTCACACAAATTAAGTGTGTGAGTGTGTGTGGTTGTGTATAAACTCATTTGTAGAGTGTAAAGTAAAGATACACTTGAGTATGAAATTGTTTTATCTTTTAGGTATTCCCCTTAATATCTGTGTGTTTTGCATTTTTTAGAGTGTAAGTTCCCCTAACAAAGATCTTATGCCCACATGGGCACGCTGCGCGTGCCTCTTCTGGGTTGGCATCACATAAGGTGTTGCACCTCATTTTGTAATGCACATTAAAGTAGAAGAGAGGAGAAGAATAAATGACAAAAGTGAAGGGTAAGACATCAGAAAGAGGGAGACAAATTTAGAGGGCAGTATAGTAGGGCAAAAATGGACATGAGGCATCATAAGGGAACTGATTAGGTTAGAGTGTGTGTACAAGGATAGGTGCACATAAGACTATGTGTATGAAGCTATGGGATGAGTCATAGCTGAAAATTGTTGTTGCACTGTGCATAAAGCAGAGATGCCTTTAGGCTAAAATAGGAGCTTCAGGATGAGGGGAAGGTTGCATTTTTTAAAAGCAGTTTGTTGCAACAGGAGGAATTCTGTCAGAAACTAGTCTCAGTGTGTTTTAAGTTCCTTACACTTTCATTTATGTGTACTGTATCTTTATTCTTATGTGTCATCTTATGTGCTTGTGTGTGCACATTTATGTTTCAGTCCTGATGTGAAAATTCTGTTGGTAGGCTGTGGGGAAAGTATGCTTATGAAAAAGGGGTGGTTTTAATAAAGGCTCTCCTAATATCTTGCAGCCTCCTGCTGGGATGAAAGTAAACTGATGTCTGTGGACTCTTTACTGCTGATCCTCCTTTTGTCCTTTTTTTACTGCCTCCTTCCCTCCTCTTTGCTCAGCTGTTGTTCTCCTCCCATTGCCCATGTCCCCTCATATCCTCCTCTTTGTGAAAGCCCCATTCCTCTCCACTTTGAGGGATTATGAAATGAGACATCTCTACCTCTCACTCACATTCAATATTTAATCACAAAATATATTTCCTGACAGTAAGGGCTTTAAGTTTCAAATGAAAATAGAACTTTATTGAGCTTTAAGAGAAAATATGACGTGGAAAGAAATTTGCCAAGTCAACTATATGTAGCCCACTCTGCAAATTTGAAATTATAGAAAACCATGGTATGACAGGAGATGCTTATTTTGACATCTTGAGAATGTTTCTAACTCTAGCAGCCTTCATCAGCCTCATCTTCACTTAGCTTGAGTCTCTCTCAAATATTTTTCTGACATATTTCTAAACAGGACAATATCATGTTGTCTGTCATATAAGGATGATATTTATAGGGATATGTATTCCCTGTATTTGTAGTTGTGAATGGCAGTATTGTACTGTGAATGCAAATGAAGACTGCACAAAAATTACAATAGATTTATATTTTCCCAAAACCCTGTGGTTGTAGCCCTACTGCACAGCTACTATTATATTCTTTGATAGGTTTTTGTGCATCATTACGCAGAGAAAGCATAGTGACAGAGTATTCTCAAGTCCCAAAGCACCAATTTATCTTACAAAGGGATACAGCCTGTCCTTGGAGAAGAATTTAAAGAGCTGTTATATTTGGAGTTGTGCAGTGTTTTACTTTCTGCTGTTGAAGATGCAAACAAGCTGATGTGAAGATTTTACACTTAATATCTTCCTTCAGCTATAAAGTGTCACATCTGCCCAAAGTCACTGTAATAGCTTGGAAGAGTCAGCTAAATTAGGAACGACTGGTTAAGCCTTTGACGGCCAGTAAACTCAACTATTTACACACAGCATAGACTTTCATACATTTTGGATTGCAATTATCTGCCTCCACAAGCTGTAAAACCCCAACTCTCCCTCCAGCATGTTCTGATCCCTCACCCACAATCTTCCTTTGGTCATACAAGTGGCCTCTAACCAAAATGTCACCCTGTCCCTCTTTGCTATCAGACAACTTCTACGGCACACCAAAACCTCCAGCGGAGCCATCCCCCGCAGCACCTCCTCTGAATGTAAGTGAGGCCCTGCTGCCTGGAGCCCGGCCCAGCGCCCAGGGCAAGAGGAAGAGGAACCAGTCAGTCAGCAACATGGAGCAGCGCGCCAGCCTGGAGCCTCCTGAGGAGGAGGAAGAGGAGAGCCCAGTTGTCAATGGCAACGGAGTGGCTATCACACCAGGTATTCTATGAGGAAAAAAATTGATTAACTTTTTTAACGCTTCACGACAAAAAAAAAAACATCAATTAGTGGCAGAAATCAGATTTAAGCTGGATCTGTTTTTTAAAGTGCCATGATAGTGAAGACGTTTTAATGAGATGAGGAGAATATCTGCTCCGAACAGTCTCCCTGGGTTATTAATTGCTGTCTCACTGTTATGATTGAGTTACACCAGAGGTATGTTTCACTTGTCATAGCGATTGTTACCTTGTCTTTAATTGACCCTTAGGGATACATTTAATTTTTCTTCTGTCTAGCTTCATTTCAACAGTTTATATGGTTGACCTGCCCCTGCTAAATGATGACATTTCTGGCTCCAAGCTGTGCCCTCGGTCACTCTAGACATTAACAGACTTAGTTGCATGAGTGTTAACTACATACATTTAATAAAGCACTAGGAAATCGAATGCACAAGGGCACCTTGTCTGCTGTATTATGACTGTCCAGAGTCTCTTTTTGGCCTCAACTCCCTTCTCTCTGTCCTTTCATTCCTCCATCTCTTCTGCTGTCGTTGCTCTCCTGCCACTGGCCTTTGTCCTTGTTTCTATTTATACCCCAACTCTCCCCTCTCTCCTCCTCTTTTCTACTATCCTCTTTCTTCTGACCCCTCTTGCTTTTCCTTCATCTCTGCGGTCCTCTCCTTTCTACTCTCTCTTCTTTATCCTCCTTCCCCCTTTTGCCTTTGTAGTCTGTGTTGACAAGTCATGCCATGTTGTTATGCTTCATTCTCTTCGTCATTTGTTTTCTAACTTCTCTGTAACAAAAATGACACTGTAATCTCTTAATTATAGTACTGCACATGCTGTAGGTTTTTAACAAAAAACATGAATATCTGTGATATTTTGCTGTTTCCCTTTAAAGAATGACAAGTTTTGGATTGTCAAAGAAAACTGAACTTGAATTACTTAATGGATTTCTAACAATGTGTGCTAAAAATGACTTTCCACTGCACTCACAAATAAAAAAGAAACAACACTATAGAGCTGGCTCTAGTGAATGTAAAACATAATTTGGGACCACTTTTTTATTTTTTGCTTCAAATATAAAATACTTTAAGCCTCAATAAGCACTATTCTGGATCTAAATTTGTCTTTTTGATGTCACACGCACATATGCTAATTTGACCTTTCAGTGTTTTTACTTGCTTGTTTTGTCAGTTTTCTGTTTTTCTCACCACCATCAACAATAATATTATAGGATTGTTTGTTTTTATTATTTTTCTCTCTAATGCAAGACTTTTATTCAATGTCTTAGAAGCGCCCAGCTTTCCTCCTCACTCTTTAAAACTTTTCCTTGTGTTTCTGACTCAGTCTCTGACCCCTAAAGTCTCTGTCTTTCCCTGTTTCTCCTTTTCTGACATCTGCACGTTGTTTTCTCCTCATGTTCAATGTCCTCAAAGCCCATCTCTCTTTCTTTCCCTCACTGTCCCTCTCTCTCTCCTGGGGGTTTGTAGCTCTGCAGTGGCTTGGCTCTGACTCATCATGCATGGCGTGTGGTGTGCATCCAGGTCTGTATGTGTGCACATAGTGTATGTGAGAATAACTCTGTCTGCGTGTGTGTGCGTGTATGCGTGTGTGCGTGCGTGTGTGTGTGTGTGGATTTGTGTATGTCTGTTTGCTCCACAGAGTCCAGTGAACATGAGGACAAGAGCACAGATGCCTCTGGGGAGGTTGCTGTTGACGCCTCCCTTCTACCCCCACCATCCATTGAGCCCCCAACAGAAGGGGAAGAGGCCCAGAAATCCCCTTCAGAATCCCCTGCTAAAGTCCCAGACGCAAATGAAGAGGAGCTGGGTCCTCTCCCTGACAACTGGGAGATGGCCTACACCGAGAAGGGGGAGGTCTACTTCATAGAGTAAGACTCAAAGATCCTGCATAAATTATTTTGAGATCTTTCAAGTGCGAAGATGGGATTTTAATCTAAAAAAAAAAAACACTGTTACTTGGACCTTTCATAATTTTAGAGATGATGTTAAAACATAATGTTTGAAAATAAAAAACTGCAATCCAATTAAATGCACTTCACATAGCTTTCCTATTTATAAACATAGTTTATGTACAGCAGAGTATGTAAACTTTAGTGCACCCGCCTCTGTTTGAATAATTGATGTAACTTATTGCTTCAATTTAGACACACACACATACACACACACTCTCACTCTCTTGAATACTTTTGCTCTATCCTCTCACCCTAACTAATTAATGGCTGAAGGCTAATTAGAGGATAAATGACCATTTAGTTTACCTCAGAAATCCCCATGTTTCTTTTTGCCCCTGCGCTAACACACAAACACACAGATAAACACACACACGCACACTCTCTCTCTCTACAGTCATGAGTGTTGCTCTGCACTCTTCTCCTTCTATTATTCTTTCTGTCAGCGTCTCTCTGACCTCTGTTTGCTCCTTTCCTTACCTTGTGCCCTCATCCAAACATCTTTTACTCTGCAGTCACAACACCAAAACTACATCATGGCTGGATCCCCGGCTCGCAAAAAAAGCAAAGCCGCCAGAAGAATGCAGCGAAGACGGTGAGTTGACACTACGGGTTAACCTGTTTACTTAGTAGTTTTGTAAGCATTAGTCTGTGTTCATCGTTCATGCTTTGTGGGAGAGTGTTGTCTCTGCATCTCCTGCTGTTTGTGTACCCCAGTTGTCTGCTGTTTGTGTATGTTTGTTGTCTGTTTCACGCTCAGTGATTTTCTCTTCTTGAAAAAAGAGCGTGAGTATTATTGTTTTAGTTGTTCATCATTGTGCTTCTCTCGCTGTTCTCAGCAGGATTTCAGAGGGGAAACTAAGGTCAAGTTATTAAATCAAAGCAATTAGTTTTCAGCTTGTAATAAATGAGGGGTTGGTTTTTTTTCTTAAATTGAATCAACACATTACTGTTTTCCTTGTAAGTTATTTATTTTTCAAGCTTTCCATTTAACTTTATTATCCAACAAATTTTTAGTGCACATTCACTAAACAACATCTTTATATTTCATTACACAAGCACACACCAACATCCATGTTGCTGATCTGTTCAATCTCTTCATTAGCTATGAACTTTAAAAAATCAGATCAAAAACATGTCTGAGCATGTTGTTAATGATGTCACTCACTGAAACACTCAAAATAATATTGAATTGAATGAATCTTCCCCAGTGGGTCACTAAATACACAAATACAGGGGACCCAAGTGTGGGTCAGGATCCCCTGGGGGGTCGCGATACACAAATGGGGGGTCATGAGATGTCTTCCAGGATGTTTGTTTTTTTAAAGGTATCTAAAAATAGTAAATTTTATCCATTTATAGTAAAACATATCTACAAAAATAGTACCTGAACTTGAAATAAAACCTTGAAAATAGAAAATGTAATGAGTTTTCTGCCCTTCTTTTTGCCAGATGACTCTAAGTTTAGGGTTAGTAGACCAAAACTACCCAAAGTTAATTATCAAAAGCATCAGTAACAGTAGGTCATAACAGCACAGGAAACACAGCCACATATAGTTACGCTAACTTTCTACAGACCATCTAAATGAAGCCACATTAAATAACTTTTAGGGACAGTGGGGATCGCAAGTCTTTGGCAACAATATGTTGGGGGTCGCTAGTCTTTGGCACTTATTTTGTGGGGGTCACGAGTCTTTAACACCTATATTTTGGGGGTCGCAAGTCTTTGGCACTTATTTAGTGGGGGTCGCGAGTCTTTAACACCTATATTTTGGGGGTTGCGAGTCTTTGGCACTTATTTTGTGGGGGTCGCGAGTCTTTAACACCTATGTTTTGGGGGTCGCAAGTCTTTAACACCTATATTTTGGGGGTCACAAGTCATTAACACCTTTGTTTTGGGGGTCGCAAGTCTTTAAGACCTATATTCTGGGGGTCGCGAGTCTTTAACACCTATATTTTGGGGGTCGCTAGTCTTTAACACTTAAATTTTTGGGGTCGCAAGTCTTTGGCACTTATTTTGTGGGGGTCGCTAGTCTTTAACACTTATATTTTGGGGGTCGCGAGTCTTTTGCACCTATATTCTGGGGGTCCCGGGTCTTTAATACCTATATTTTTGGGTTTGCGGGCTGAAAAGTTTGGGAACCCCTGCTCTGATACATCCAGGTTAAGTTTATGTGTGAAAAACTGTACAAGCTGTGTTCAAACATTTTAGAAATTTTCGCTGCCTCTTTGTACCCTGATGATGTAGTACTTAATGCTGAAACATTAGTCTTCGTCTGTATAAAACAAATCAGTGCTCTACTGATGGTTCCAAAGCTTCATTTGTTCTCCTTAAAAAGAAGCTGTGCTGCAAGAGCAGTGAAGTGATGAATCAAAGATTTGATTATGCTCTCTAAGATTGTTACACTTACCAGTAAGTAAGGGCTGAACATTTTAATGTAAAATAAAACAATAACAAATAAAAGAGAAAAAGTTTTTTAGTATAGCTGAAAATATTTGTTTTACTTTTCATATTGTTGTGGCACCTAAGATTAGTTTAGTGATCCTTTTATAGTGTTCCATTTGAAGTGATTTAGTCAGAACAGCAGTAGGATGATGTTCCAGGGATGGAGTGACCTTGTTTTTAAGAGTTTATGGACAGAAAGATGGCTAATTGCAAGCCCAGAATACACAAAAATTGCTAGACTTGCTGGCAGCATCGATTGGTTATCTTGATTTTCATTTGGCAGAACATGACAAGAAAGAAACTTATCATTATAAAAATGATTACCACAAATGAAATTCATTGACTCGTGATAAGGAACAGCAGATGATTACAGTTCAGTGATGATGTCAGTCTTGTAAATGAAACAGTTCCTGTGGTGATTCTCTGTGATCATAGATAAAGCAATCAGTTGATCCAACATTGCTGCTTCTGTGGCAGGCTGTGGTCAGTGATTTGGATTGTGATGAGATTCAACAGGGCAGGATCTGAAGCAACACATTTTCTGCCTCCCTCAGTTCTCCAGCTCTTCAATTTTCTTCTTTCTCCATGCCCGCCCTTCCTTTTACATCACGTCTTTCTTTCGCTCCCCTTTCAATCTTCTGCTCTTCAATTTCCCTCATCTCTCTCTCTCTCTCTCTCTCTCTTCTCTCTCCTCTCTCCTCTCTCTCTTTTTTCTCCCACCTTCATTCCACGTCTCTCCCTCTCTTCCTCTGCCCAGCAAAGGGCCACACTGTGACAGGAATTCTAATAACATTGCTCTGCTCCGCACAAACTGATTTTCACTCTACTCACACACGCGCGCACGCACACGCACGCACACGCACGCGCACGCACGCACGCACGCACGCACACGCAAACACACACACACGTGCACACACACACACACACACACACACACACACACACACACACACACACACACACACTCACACACACACTACTGTTGTCAGTTCACAAACCCCTCTCACAACCATGGTAGAGGCACTTCAGCCTTGTCTTGGCAAAAATCAAACTCCCTTTCGCCAGTGATGTTCAGACGCCAAGTTTCTGTCAACTGTGACGCTCTGTGATGACTTACTTTGTGATTTAATGCAGAAGCTTTGCCTCTGTGTCTGCCTCTTCACTTATTAATATCTGTGTTGGGGCTTTTATAAAAATGTCAGGGTGGTTTTAGACATGAGAGCTGGAATCATGACTTCACTACATGACCAGTCAACAAGGCCTAAATATTGTCATGGGATTGTTGACAATATTTAGTAAGTAAATCTAACAAGTCTAGCACTTATAATACAGAGATCCCCACACAAACTTATACACAAGACAGTCTGTAACACAGTAAACTTTTGGCTGGAGTCTGGAGCTTGCACTAGCTCGCTTGCTTCCTCTGACACACGTTTTGTCAGGTGTAAGGGAAAAAACTGCTAGCAATTTTAGTGCATGTATAACTTTCATGACATTCTTTTGCAAATTTCCCTGTTTGTTAATGTTAGTCACCATTCTTTCAAAACAACAGAAAGATTACTTGTAAAAGTATAATGGCCTGTTGCAGTGTGCTTACTCTGAGCACAAACCTGTTGTCTTTTAACTCTAGCTTTCTGCACAAGCTTTTCTGTTACAGCTGCTCAATAACAATACTAAGCTAACGCGATTGCTAGCTAGCTAATTTGAAACAATTCATGTTTTCAGCCAATAATGATGAAACTTAGCACTAACCTACATCTGTGCAACATAATCTTAAATAGTTTTGATGAGATTTGTTTGCTAATTCAATTGGTACTGCTGTTGTTTGCTAAATAAGAATAGAGATGGTTATTTGTAAGATTGTGCTAATTTGCCTGACTTAGCCAGTGAGCAATTTGAAAGATTAGACCCTATCCCAGTGTCCCATCTTAGTTTTGTTATATAGTCTATAGTAACATCTGTGTTGCAGGGGCGTGTCCAGAACTTTTTGATCGGGGTGGCCCAACTGAGGCTCTCACATAGGCAGGGGTAGCCAGTGCATTTAAAAATAAATAACATTTACCCTTTCTGTCTTCACAACCTACATTTATTAAAGTATTAAACAGTTGTTATATTCCCTTTGACTTAAAAAAAAAAAAAACATGACACAGTGGCATAAATCTTCTAAGCTTAATTCTTTAAGGACTTGCAAAATAAGTTTCTTCAAAGTCACATTTGAGGGCACTAATAAAGAAATCTACTGCCGGCCTTTTAACTCGTGTCAAATAATAGATTTTAACAGAAACCCACCTCTGACAAGGCAAACAGCCAATCATAGTTTAGGATTTTGGGGTTGCCCCTGGGGTGGCCAATTGGATTTCAAGGAGTGCCAGTGCCACCCTTGGCCACCCCTCTGGATACGGCACTGCTGTGTTGTGAAACGTGTATTATTAGATGACTTCTTATTTGCGGTGAATACTTGTGCCAGAGAAAAAGAAAGTAACTACAGCCGTCATATTTCAGGAAAAGGCAAATAAAAAATCTGTTCACTTCTCTCAGTTCTTTTATCCATCCACCGTTTTGTGCAATTCTGTGCTCTTTATCTGCTCTGTAAGGCAGATATACTTCCATTTTGGTCTGCCTCTTTCTATCTTTGGTGAAGCAGTAGTAAAAAGACGTTGAAGCTGAGGTGATCACCACTGGCAAAGGATTTAAATTCAAAGACTGTTAGCAGAACGTTTGTGAAAGTCCTGGATGACACATCACATCCTTTCACAGCACCTTCAAATTAATACCTTCCAGAGACAGCTTTAGTTGGCAGTAAATGTTTTTCTTGTATAATCAGCTCAGCAGCCACATGGATGACAGAAGGATATAACCTAACATTATGTTTCTCTTATCTCTCTCCTTGTTGTTGTTTTATTTACTGATCACTCTGTCGTCTTGAATCTCTTCTATATGTTTTGAATTTTGTTTTCTGATTTGTTCCAACTTTTTGAACTATTTCTCATCCTTTTTTTGCCTTTTCTGAAAGGATGGGTGTGTGAGTCTGACCCAGCATTAAATTCAGTGGGGGTAGAGCCGGTCATCTATCAATCCGAAGGTTGGCGTTTAAATCCCAGCTCCGGCAGTCACATGCCGAAGTGTCCTTGAGCAAGACACTGAACCCCGAATTGCTCCCTTTGTTGTTCAGAGGTGTGTGAATGTGAACGGATGGGATTATCTAACACTGATGGTCCCTTACATTAGCAGCATCTACCATCAGTGAGTGAATGGGTATGAATGGGTGAATGTGACGAGTAGTGTAGAAGCGCTTTGAGTGGTCAGAAAGACTAGAAAAGCGCTATAGAAGTACAAGTCCATTCAGTAACTATCACATCTCTACTTGCTGGCTGTCTTTTCTATCTGTGTGCCAAAAACATCAAGTGTTTGTACACGTCACTGGTTCTAAGTGACAGACCAACAAAGCCACACAACAGGGATCTTAATCAATTTGTAACAGGTAGCTTTCATGCACCGTACTCCAACCAATGACTCTGCCAGCTACTCTCCACTTCACATCAATAAACAGCAAAGACCCAGCAACCAATATATCAATGCAAATGACTTCCCCCATTGAGGCTAACTTGACCGCAGTTGCAGATGCTCAAGTCTTCTTCAAATGTCTTGTGATTAGTAGTTTTTTTATGGCCCCCAAAGTTTTTGAAGAGTTCTGAAGTGAGGGGTTTATTTGTGAGGTTGTTAAGTTCAAATGGTTTTAACTGTTCATCCACACGAAGGATTTCCCACAGTTTCACCGCATCAAACCTGAATAAGAAAAACATTCAGACATCCTTTCATCAGTACTGTTTGTGCATCATATCACTTTCTTTTCTCCTTCCCTTTGCTTCCATCATATCATCCGTGATATTCCTGCTAGACTTTCCTTCAGCATTTCATATCCTCATTCACTATTCCCTTTACCCTTGCTCCCATGCTGTGTTTTGGGTGAAATTGAGCAGAGGCTTGTTTGTGTTGATGTGTTGCAAGTACTTTTGTGTACATTGTATTGTAACTATACGCTGAGGCCGACACCCAGAGTTCAAAGGCTCGTCACCACAGATCTGGTTTGCTTGTAGTCTTTTTGTCAGACAGCTGTTTTGTTATATTACACAAGGCAATATCTCCTCTCCCACTCTGAAGGAGCAAGAAAAGCAGGACAAGCTTCAAATGTTGGTTCCTATTCTGACTTTGATTCACATTCAACCCCTGCAGTAGCAGTTTGAACTCATTCTCTGTGCCGCTAACGTAAATGTATTTACACTCATTTACAGGCAATCATTTTGCAGATGAAATTAGACGAGTAAAAGTTAAAGATATATGAACAATAATGGATTCAGAGGCCATCATGATTAAGTGCAGAGAGGTGCCTCCCCAGTGTTCCTTTTTGGATAAAGAGATTAATGGAGATGGAGAGCTGCTTACACATGAGGAGAGTTAAATAATGTTCCTCCTCTGTTAGACGTGATGGACTTGTGCTAAAATGTTGCCTCTGAGTTACATCACTGTTTTTACACTCATTCATGTCTGGCCTTCCTCTGTCTCTGTTTCTCACACCCTTTTACTCCCAAGTTCATTTTCTCTCTTGCTCCTTCATTTAAATTTCCTGTCTGTTCGTTACATCCAGATGACAAAATACTCTAAAAAGGAATCAGCTTCACTTGTTCTATGTTACTCATTGTTGGCAAATGTTAGAATACTAACATGCTAAACTAAAAAGGTAAACGTTACTCATCCATTGTTAGTTATTAGGGATGCACCGATCCTACTTTTTAGGTCCCGATACCGATATCGATTCTTTGGTATCTGCCGATACCGATACTAGCCTATCCAATCCTGGTATTGATTTAACAATCTCTATTCCTTAATCTGAGGATAGAATCATGTTTTAGCAACTTCAGGCTTTTCTGACTTGATGGTGAACTGTACCTGGGTTCCAAGTGCTAAACCAGAGGCTGGAATCCCTTAATTTCAAGGATCTGGAACAATTAATCCAATAACCTGTCCGTTTTCTCACACTTTGAATACATTAATAGATGGTTTCTTCCTTCTTTGCAGTCAGCTACAGCTGACGTAAACTTCCTCCTTTGGGCTTCCATTCTATTTTTTAAGCGCGACTGCCATCCATCGAAACATTACCGCTGCACATGTTGCAAGTTTCCGCCGGAGTTGTTAGCAAAGGAAGCGTGACATGCATCCTAAACTGCAGAGCCTCTGTAGTTATCCTCCATCATGCTCCACCGGGCAAAAAAGCACAAACCGTCCGGTGCTGGTGACGTAGGAGACGAACATGGCTGTTGTAAACACAGAAAAGCATAGAACTGAGATGAATAGATCTGCCAAATGGCTCTGCACTATATATCAGCCCCTTGTCACCGATATCTGATCTAGCTTTTTGAGTCCGATCTAGCCGATATCCGATACCAGGATTGGATCAGTGCATCCCTATTAGTTATAAGTATTATCATAAGGAGTATTTTTTTAAATGTATTCTGTGGACCTTTATCTTAAAAGACAAAAAAATCTAATGTTCCAGCTTATCATGTTTAAACTTTAAGCTTTTCTTGTCCTCAAAAAATAAGTGGTATAGTCTGTTGTTCCAGTAAAACATGACATTTATACAAATTGTAAAATTAGGCTGTAAATTGGGCTTTGGGAAATTGTGTTAGGTACTTTTTAAAAACTTTGTATCACTCTTCATAAACCAAACAGTTGATCAGTTAGTCAAGGAAAAGTATGATGGTAAATTAAAAGGAATCAAATGAGGTGAAGCCTTGAATACACTTCAGGTTGTTTTTTCAAGTCTTCAGTTCATGGTGAATTCTCCTTTTTTCTGTGGGTCACATGAGGTTATTGTATCTGTTCATGGCTGCTTGTTGGTCTTTGTGTTAGAGAAAAGGTGAGTCATCTAATGCAGACAAATCTCACTTAGACTTACGTCAAGCTTGACTAGAGATTCACATGAACAACAACCCCTACACACAAGTGTGTGCTCATACTACATGCATGATGAGGTGTTTGGCTTGTCGTCAAAGATTCAATTCACACATGCAAACACATTTCAGCCATCTAGTACACACACACACAAACACATACACACACACACACAGACACAAACACAGACATGCACATACACACATACATAAACACAAACAGAGACTTGTTTGGTTGCATAAAAGCACACACAAATACACTGATCCCGAATTCCAGAGGCAGGAAATACAGACAAGAAAGAGCCCTCAGCTCTGGCGAGAAAAAAGACTTGCACTGGTGGTTTCCATGGTAACTGTCTCCCTTTCACTTCAGGGGGAGGGCAAGCGTCTACTGGATGAGTTAGGCTGACTTTAAAGGTGGCTCATGGACAGGGTGGGAGGGAATTTAAGATGGTTTGAAGTGTGAATCCATCTGACTTTCCGCCGCGAGGCTCAGAAGGGTCGTGTGAGGTAATGGCGCTGCGGTGCTAGCGGTTTAAGCAAACAGTAAAGCAGAGCTGAGATAATTGCAGTGTGCACCCTTCTCACCTTGAACTGCACAGTCAGCATGCTCAGCAGCCAGGACACATGCACATACACACAGACAAACACAGACACACACATGTGTTGTACACCCATACATTTACACACGGATTATTGATTTCAAGATAACAAAATCTGGTGATAATTACATTACAATGTGAGGCGATGATGCTATGGTGATGCTATGGTATCAGCGTCACATAGACTGAATTATTGTAAAAAATAATAGAGCAGGGAATTTGTTGGTGTTTGTGTTTGTCTGTGTGTACAAAATTGGGTGTCTTAATCTCAAATAAACTTGAGAGGCTCAAGTATTGTTTTGGGCTGGCTAATATTTTCAAGTTGGAATTATATTATTTTATGAGTCTGTAGTTTCCTGTTAACTCTGCCTGATCAATAATAACTAGTAAAGGACTTCTGATTCATCAAATTCCGACATCTGGGTAACCCATAGTAAAACACAGCAGGTCAGATGTAAATGCGTAAATGTGAAACTTCAAAAATTGCATCAAGCTGTTTGAATATTAAAGTTTTATGTGAGATATAAAAGTTTGATGTCTTACAAGTTTTACTCAAGGCAAAATTGTGCCTGGAAAAGATAACACATTATATTACAACAGTAAATAAGCATCAAGTTTGCTCAATGATTCTTTAACCATTGTCAAAAACAGTTATTTTCTTTCTTTTTTTTTTTGTTAAAGGGGAAAAAAGGCCAATTTAAGAAACAAAATTCAACATTCTCGATTTGGGATATAATCTGGACCAGGGGTGTCAAACTCATTTCAGTTCAGGGGCCACATTCTGCCCAATTTGATCTCAAGTGGGCTGGACCAGTAAAAGCATAACATAATAACCTATAAATAACAAACACTCCAAATGTTTCCCTTTGTTTTAGTGTAAAAAAGTACAAGTACATTCTGAAATTTTTTACATTTCATGAACTATCTTTTAAAAAAAACAGCTGTTGTAGTTTTTGCCATGATGAGTCTCATAGTGGGGCCAAATATATTACTCTGTAAGCCCTGAAACCTGCTGCGAACACACCAAACACACAGGTTACCCAGTCACCCGACACAGAGTGTGTAATGTTTACTGCAAAAGAACAGAGATTATAAAAAAGAACAAGGTAAAGTTGACCTTTATGGACCCCCCCAGCCGGTACAAAAAGTCTATAAATTTCCACCGGATTATTTCCTCACTTTGAGGAAAAAAAAGTCAGCCGTTTGATTGTAGGACAAATTTGAAATAGGAGTTACCTTTATTGAAAAATTGCAATTAATATCTTCTCTGTAATTTCAAAAGTCATCCTGTGGGCCAGGTTTGAACCTCTGGCGGGCCGGTTTTTGGCCCGCGAGCCGTGTGTTTGACACCCCTGGTCTAGACACAAGGAGCCAAACAACTAATCTTAGAAATTAAATAATGCAGACAAAAGCTCGTCAACAATATTTTTTTTCCACGATGACCAGATGATGATGAGCTAAAAATTCATAACCTTAAAAAAACATTGATGAACTGTTTATTTTCTTAACTTGGAGTAAATAGCATTACTGCTGTTATATATGTAATGCACTTTATGTAATACACTTCAATCAAATATATAGATATTATTAATGCTCTACTTTTTCATTTGTTAAACATGCTAACAAGCTCTAAAATCAACAAACATTTACTAGAGACTGCCAGCTCTGCAGTGTTCTTCCAGCCAGCTACCACTTTGTTTGGGTTCTTGTGGTGAAAGGAGGAGGGATCATAAAAGCACATCCTCATCTGAACCTCATTATTAAGTACTCCTTGACCATGTCTACATGAGAAACAGGAATGAAAACAGAAACAGGGCATTTGAGTCAAAACAGAAAATTTCATTTCATTGCTCCATGAATCATTGCTTATGGCCATATAGAACACTCAAATAGTAAATAATGTAATCTAGCTGATGTCAATGATGCTTGCTCCCTTGCTCGCATGCTGTTAGGACACAGTGTCTAAGACACAGTTTGCATATTTTATACTCAGTGCTAAAATCAGATTTTGATTTGATGTTTGATGCTCAGCCCTGTGAAGTTGTCCTCTGTCTTAGTGTCTCTTGGAGATTTTTTTTTTTGATTTGTAGATACTAGAGGTTGAAACTGAAATGTGGCACCTTAACTTATCTTAACTCTGTTGTACCTGCAGCTACACACCTGTCCATACAAATCAAATATCACATCTTTGTGCACACTCCTTTTTCCTTAGTTCTCTTTTTTTTTCCTCCTATGTTTTCACTTTTTTGGGTCTTTGTGTTTACATGTTGTCAATGTATGAACTCTATATTGGATGAATTTATAAAGCTCAAGATCAAACCAAGTGACACAATGTAAGTGAATCTGTGTGACACTAGTTCTCTTGCTATGCTTTATTTCCCTGTGGAAAGTTCCCGCCTCCAGACGTAGTCATGAATTTCATGAATTAGAGTCTTTAATACAAGACATGAGGATGAATTAGTATGAAGGAGGACGATCAACCTTTCAAGAACGCCTGCTGTTGAATGTTAATCAGGAATGTATTTCACTGTATTCCCAGTATATGTTTGAGTGGGAGGGGAACAGCTTGTACAGATGGGTTGTGCGTCTTTTTGTATGTTATCTGAGTCGTATAGTGAGAGGTCCATTTTTTTCTCAGTGAAAGGTGGATGTCATAGCTGCAAAATTGGAATTTTGCATACACAAGCACAGGGAACTCATTACAGTGCCGTATATATAGTGTATAAGTGTGAGTATGTGTTTCAGTGGAAAGGTAGGAGAAGTAAAATAGAGGAAAATGACATTGAGTACGAGAAATTTAGCAGTGCCTTTACCCATTTTTTTTGCAATGGAGAAGGAGAGCTTAATCAGTGAAGTGCAGGATGAATTGGAATAGAAAGAAAAAACTAGAGAATATGCAGGGAGGAAACAATTAACACAACAGTATCAAGGACAAAAATGACTGCATGTGGGTGAAGGACTTAGAAACAAACATGTAGTAAAGGAAGGCTGTGGAGTATTTCTGCACATTTTAAAAATGAAAAGAAAAAAAGAGAGAAGGCAAGGTGACAAGGATGATTTGAATGCTCTTTCTTTCGCGTCCTGCTTCGTCTCGATGTCTTTGTTGTGATTCCTGTCTCCATGAAGAAGCCGTCGCTGCAGATCGAAGCGCTGTCTGTCTATTAAAGGAGCACTTTGGGAGCATCTGAGATTCACGTTGTCTCCCCTCACCGGCTCAATTTAGTGTGTACATTCTCTCCTCTGCTCTCAGAATAAACTGACTTCATTTCCCTTGTCTGTTTTCTCCTTCCTCTCAGAGCTGCCCTATGGCTGGGAGAAGATAGATGACCCCATCTACGGCAGCTACTATGTCGAGTAAGTCTCCCAGCTGACTTGGTTAGCTCAGTTGTTCTGTTGTAAAGCAAAGAAACGCAGTTCTGTGGTTTACGATGCCTTGTTTAAAATTATAAATCATGTTTCTTTTTGACGCTGTTTAATTTGGAAGTATGTTAGAAAGGAAGTTTACCTGAGGTGAAACACTTCTAAATGAGTTTTTCATATGTCCTACACCTTTTTTAAACATTTGATTGTAGTTAAATATTGGCAGCTGAGAGGTAAATCATATTAAATGAAGGACGTAGGAGAAGCATACATTGGAATGTTTTGCTATGATTTAAATGAATCTGCAGTACATGGTGTAGGTAGATCCTAGACAAAGTGAACCAACAAAATAACTTTTAACATGTTCAGAGATGTGTTCATTTTGCAGCAACTGTGAATCAGGAGTGTCATTCTTGTTTTATTTTATTGGCTTGTTTAGATGTTATGCCTGCATTATGTTGCTCAGATTCAGTAGAAATATTAATCCAATATTCACTGGTATTTTTCTCCTTTTTTATTTTACTGTTTTGAGAACTACATCTGTGCCTAAAGCACTTGAACTTTATTTCTGGTTGCTGCAAGTTGGCATTGGACAGCTCGCATAAATATGACCCGTGTGGGCCGCAGCAGCTACCCATCATTACAAACATTTATTGGTGGAGAGCTAAAGGGACTCTCACTGATATACTGATGCAACAGCTGACACTTGAAGAGAAAGCTGGGGGGCAGGACTGTGGATTCAGCCCCTGTCATACTCCTTAATCCATTGTTTGAAATGAATGTTTTTTCAGTCACATCAACCGGAGAACTCAGTTTGAGAACCCAGTTCTAGAGGCCAAGAGACGTCTGGAGCAGCAGAGGCAGATGCAGAGCCAGGGACTCTCAGCTCTACCCCTACCCACTATATACAGAGGTATTTATTGAATACTGCAGATTGTGCAGTACATGATGATGCACTTAAAGGGTTGCACTGTATAAACATGCAGAACTGCAGAACGGCATGTGGTCTTGTTTAGGGATGCACCGATCCGATCCTGGTATCAGATATTGGCCAGATCAGACTCAAAAAGCTAGATCGGATATCGGTAACAAGGGGCCGATATATAGTCCTGATCCATATGGCAGATCTATTCATCTCGTTTATTATTGTTTGCTTAGTTCATCTCATTCAGTATAATGAGCTGTTTTTATGAGTATCTGACAGGGCAGATGCACAGTGTCACGATGCACAGAGTTGAATAGAGATAACTGTCAGAGCGTGGGATACAGAACATGCTCGCCTTGAGGCAACTATTGGGCTAATCCAGGCACACATAGAAGTACAAACTAGATCAGTACATAGTGTACTGCTTTACCTGAGTGAGAACTGAACATCTACAATGAGTTATCTTATCAGACATTGAGGCTCATTTGTCCTCATGAGTGGGTTTTTTTTATTGATTCATGTTTTTTTTACTAAGAGAGAAATAAAGTAAAATCATTTGAAGGTTGTGCTCAAACTGTTATAAGAGAAGCAGTGTTACATCAGAGGCATGTGTCTCCAAATATGAATAAAGCGAAAACATTTCAATGTCTCCATCTTCTCCCTCTGCAGAGAAGCCATTGTTTACAAGGGACCCCACCCAGTTGAAGGGCACCTTCCTGTCAACAGCCCTGCAGAAGAGCAACATGGGATTTGGCTTCACGATCATAGGTGGTGATGAGCCAGATGAGTTCCTGCAAGTGAAAAGTGTAATACCAGAGGGACCAGCGGCTCAGGATGGAAAGATGGACACAGGTAACTGTTTTACAATCAGAGATTATGATGACTGGTTGAGAAATAAATTGAGGGTCAACAAACTTTAAAATGTCAGTGCTGTAATGCAATATTTACCAAAACACTAAAGCACAGTCTCATTTTTCTGACACCTCAACAGTATGGACCATAATTTCCTGCTACAGCAAACCCAAAGCGGGGACCTTTACTGGCAGAGTTTCAATTTCATTCAAGCAGATTGTTTACCTGCCCGTCGGGTAACAACTCTTATACCAAAAGTCAGGACAGAACAGTCAAGCACTAGTATGGAGTACATTTTGTGGAGTGTGATATCGAAATCTAAATGAATATTTGTACCTCTGCCTATACACAGCAAGGATGTAGCGATTAAAAATATGGATCAATTCAAAATTCAATGATTCCATATGATATAAGTTGAAAACATTGATTTCCTGTACAGAAAGGAAAATCTATTTATTGCAACTTAAACTTGGTTCATTGCCTCCTGAGGGCCCAAGCCTCTTTTCTCCTGTGTTCCAACTTCATTGCCTGCGTTTTGTGTTTTGCTCTTTGAGTGTTCAGTGTGGTTAAAGGTCTGGATAAAGTGTGGTTAAATGGTTACATTTTAAATGGTTAAAGGTCTTTCACAAGTGCACTTTAAGCACAGTGGATAGAATAAATAAATGGTGTCAATGATGTTAACATAATTAAAGTCTGAGTCGGGGAACTGTTAAAGCACTTATTAAAAATGAATAACTTATTGGTAGAGGATTTCTGTATCCCAGCAGAAAACAATTCGTCTTACAAGAGGATGTCATTGGCCCTTGGTGGCATATTGGGGGTGCCCTATTTTTGTGCCTGTAGCACTGTGTGTCCCAGACAAGGACGTCGGATTCTTCCAAGCACACTCTCTGTACTTTCTGTCAGTGCACTTTGATGTTCTGCTTTTAATGCCATTAAGAGGGACTTATTTGATTGGCTGTAACTCACACCAACCCACACAACACCTACTTCATTAGGAGGTTCATTTTTCCTATTACAGCAGTATCGCTGGTGGGCTAGTACTACACAAGCAAGCATGGTCAATGTTTTATGAGAAAAAAGGCACACACAGGTTCACCAGTGCCAAATTGTCCCATATTTGTGTTTGTGCTTTTAAATATAATAACAATGATGAGACAATTTTAGAAGTTACCTCTACACAAGCAGTACGCTATTCTCACATGACCTACATAGTGATTAAAAAAGGGGGTTCCAGCAAAAATGTGTTTTCACTTGTGAAATCCAAATCCACCATTCAATTTTTTAGATTAGCCATTTTGGTTGAAAGCAAGAGTTCAAATTGTCTCCAACCCATGGATAAATATACTGTGCCTCTAAAGGTGCCAGGGGCTTCTTGGAGTCATTGCAGAATAACCAAACTACTTTGTTCGTAAATTATGGTATGAAAAGAACAAAAATCTCAGCATTATATCCGTTTTTAGAGGGAAGATAAACACACAAATATGATAAGAAACTGTATGGAGTTGGATACTGTGTTTGTTAATTACCACAGATATCGATTACTACTGGATTTGACTGTTCAGTTTCAAAAGAGACTCTTCCAATCAACCTCCATGCTGTAAATTATGGCCCAGAGTCTGAGGGGCTAACAAAAGTAAAAGTTCTTATAATAGAAACATCCAATTAGTCCAGCTATATACCTACATGGTACAGCCATGTGGGTACCAAGGCAAGTTTGGATAAACCCTCTGAAAGAAAATAAATCAAGATGGAAATTCTGTGGAAAGTATGTCTTAAAAAAATGGAAACAGAAGAGTGTAAGATAACTGCCTTTTAAAATACATCAAGCATAAATAATTTACAATATGACAGTAGGTATTGATAAAAGGCATCTCTTTATGTGTCAGAGGTGTTGTGGTTCAAAAGGTAAAAAAGTCAGTAACTAATGAGCGTGCACTTTTGACATAAAGACCCAAGCATGTAATGAGTCTCCCATAAGTCAGCTATTGGTTGTTACAAAGATCCATTTTAATATTCTGAATAAACGAACATTAGTTGAGGCCTAACCTTAAAGAGCTGGTATAAGTATGGGCCATTGAGTTAAATATTCATAGGCTCAGTGGAGGACCTACAGTATGATGCTCACTGTCCACTCTGTTTGAACCTGCGAGCTGGCCCCATGCCTATGCACGGTTGGTGTCTAAACAGCTCATTCAGAGCTCATTTCAGAGCTGGGAATCTTCCTTCCTCCTCTCTGCTTTTATGTCTCTCCTTCTGCCTATCACTTTCTCTTTTATCTGGAATCCATCTCTTCCTATTCTATCTCCATCTCTCTCTTTGTCTCTCTGGCTCACCCTTTATTATGCTTCCTTATCTAACCATGTCATCTGACACTTCTCCTCTGCTTTCAGCCTCAGTATATTTTCATCCTTTTTCTTTTTCTTCCTCTCTAGTTTCTCTCTCTCTTTATGCCTCTGTCCTGGTCCGTCATCCTTTCCCCCCCTCTCTCTCTCTCTGTTCCGATTCCTGGCTTGCTCCTCTCTGCTCTGTGACATTGCCGGAGCTGCTCACACACATGCATGCGCACACACACATTCACACTCACACATGCACACGGTCACAGTGTGACACACAGGCACTCCCTGCCTGAGATTAGCTGGCCTATTTGAGCTGTGCGGCATTGCTCTGAGGGATTGTGTATGATTGTGCATGTGACATGTGCGACATGTGTTTATGTACGTGCACATGCTCTTAGGCCTGTGTGTGTGTCTGCATGTGTGACAGAGAGTGCCTTCAGAAGTGTGAAATAGAGGATTTGAGGCAGCTGCATTTGTCATGGGGCTGTGACTTTAAAGCTTAAATCCATAACTTTCCGCACGTTCAAACTACAGCAGAGATCACAGAGTATAAAGTGTCGCATTTGTAAGTAGTTTCACCTCGTTGTGATAACAAGTTTTTAGGAAAAATGTCATGGACAAACCGGGGAGGGCGAACATGAATACAAGTAGAAGTTCTGACAAAATTTGATAGCATAGTCACATACAGACTAATACAGGTGTTTCAAGACTTAGTCCTGATATTAGCTGTGACTTAAAACAACCCTTTTATTATTTATGATTGTCTTTGTGGATGCTGTTTTGCTCCACGTTTGTCAAACTCTTGACCTCTGAGATTTTTTGGCAACAAATGGTGAAAAGAATATTTTTGCAGCACGGTTTTTTTACACATGAACTACTGAGACCAGGTCACTATGTCTGAGTAATGTGACCTGTGACTGAAGCTGTCACCTTCTTCCTCCTCAGGCGATGTCATCGTCTACATTAACGACATCTGTGTGCTCGGGACCACACACGCCGATGTCGTCAAGCTTTTCCAGTCCGTACCGATTGGTCAGAGTGTCACCCTTGTGCTCTGCCGAGGCTATCCTCTGCCCTTTGACCCCGAGGACCCAAGTGGTGCAGCAAGTAGCTCCATGACACCCATTGGTCTAGAGCATCGCCCCCTGGTGGTGAACGGCCGCACCAGTTATGACCCTTACCTGGAGTACCTGTCGTTAAGCTCCCAGCTGCCCTCTCAGGCTTTGGCCTCACACCCTGGAGACACACACCTAGACGGCTCTTCCCTGCCGCCCACCACACCTGGTTCAGCATCAGCAATTACACCTCACGATGACGTGTCCATGGCACCCTCAGGGGTTGCCGGGGCAACAGCACAAGCAGCAGAGCTTCTTACAGTTACTATGGTAAAAGGGTCGGAAGGATTTGGGTTCACCATTGCAGACAGTCCCACTGGTCAGCGAGTGAAACAGGTATTATGACAAACCCATTCAGAAATAGAAGAGTTCAGGAATGTTTTTATAAGCTGAGCCAGTGATGCATTTGTGATCTACTTTATATTCATTAATGAACGTGGATGTCCTAACATCAATTAACGCTGGTCTAGTCAGTTGATAGAGCAGGCGCCCCATGTACATAGGCTATAGTCCTCATCATATGGGTCGTAGGAACGACAGGTCCAGGTCCCGACATGATTTGGTGCATGTTGCCTCCTCTTTCTCCCCTAATTTCATGTCTCTCCGAAGCTGTCCTATCTAATAAAGGTACAAATAATCCAAATGAATGAACAATGATATAAATAAATGAACAAAAAAGCAATAGAAATAACAATAGAAAGTAAATTGAAACCAGCCCACGTGTGAACCTGACTGTGAGAAATGGATAAAACAGAGGAGATGAGTGGCAACAGGACAAATGTTATTTTTAATCCCTGTTGGATTTGCTCAGTAAAATATCTGCTCCACAGAAAACTAAACATCTGTCTTTGTATAAAGTTCAGCTTTCAAGTCTTATTGTTTTAAAGAAATGATTAAATCCAACAGTTTAGGAAGGTGTTTGCAGCAGGCCTGTGGTTTTTTTTAAATCTTTTTTATTACATTTTTAGAGAGAACAATCTGCATGTCAATATCTTAAGGTAAGGGGATAGAGCACAACTCAGTTGACTGGTCCTACAAACATTTTGACAACAGCTCAAATCCATGACTAAGTGTTAAGAGTTTTTGACAAACATAGAAGCCACCAGTAAACGATCGGGTTTGAAAAGTTTGTGTTGTGATTAGAAAGTAACACAAATAGAATGTATCTGACATTGGATATGTTGTAATGCAGGTGCTGGATCCAGGCTCACAGGGATCATCAGGGCTGATTGAAGGAGACCTCATCCTGGAGGTGAACCAGCAGCCAGTGGCTGCAGCAGGACATGGGCGAGTAGTAGAGATGCTCAAAGAGTGTCCTGTGGGAGCTGAGGCCACACTCCTCATACAGAGAGGAGGAACTGGTGAGTAACTTATTCCATCCATTTTCTTTTTTTTTTGCGTTGATGAGTGCATCCTAAAAGACTACAAAAACTCTGTGCCAACAAAACTACAGATAGCCTATGTGAAATACACATGTCAGTGATTGATGGTAAAGGAGAGTTCATATTTGTCAAGTTATTTTGATCAATCAATTATGAACTATGATTTAATGACTACTTGAGATATTTTGAACATTTTTTCCTTTACAGTCAAAATCAAGAAATCTTCCTTGATGTTTTCATCTTTGGAATAGCTGACGAAAGTACAATACAGTCTAAACCACAAGTTGCATTTGTTTTGCCCTTTAGGGACCAAAATATTTTAAGCAGATATACTGAAGAGTCCAGTGCAACAGCACCTTCCCAGATAACTATACATTTGCTTCTGTATCTGATCCCAGTTGCAGCTTTGAGGGAGTCAAGTAGAGTTGAAAGTAAGAGCTGGAAGAGCAAAAGAGATTTTGATTACGATCATTTTGAGACATGTTCTATTTTTGAACACTTTCAAACCACAGTGGGCCTTATTTGGATTTTACTCCAGTCTCTGGAGGAGACTTTATATTTGGAATATTAAAATACTTTGCAGGCTGGATGAAGAATTCAGCTTGGTGCAAAACTTGGCAGATTCTTATATTACTCACTGCTAAAAAAAAACATCTGTGTTCCTTAAAGTGAAATAATTAAGGCTTATTTCCAAAACCAATGATTTTTTTTAGGTGTTGCACAAAGGACACTTTAATGTACCCCTTGGGGAATGATATCATTACAAGAGAGTAAACATCAAACACTAAAAAACACAGTAAAATATTGAAATGAAGGAAACGTTTCTGATGTGTTTCATACGCGCTGAGTCATGCAGAGAGAGTATTCAGAAATATTTAAGATCAAAAATAGTGTGAGCAGATGTCAGAGTAAGTGTTGAGTGTGTCACACCATGTGTTGTCAGTGTTTTACAAATGAGGCTTCATCACCTACATGTCAGTGATGTTTCCACTGTAACAGACTGTAGAACCACCCGGGGGGGGGGGCAAACTGAAGTTTTGAAGGATAAGAAAAATTAAGAAGAGAAGATGAGCTTAAAAAGCTGCAGCAAGTTGGAATGAGTGATGAAGTTCACTCTGTCATTATGGGTGGTACAGCTTTGTGGGCAACACTGCTGATGCTTACTTCCAGCTGGGGCCACTTTTCACTCTTTATAATGATGCTCAAAAGAAACAAACAGCATACTCTGCACTCTCAAATACATTACATGGGTTGAGGAAAACTGAAATAGAAAGAAAATATTGATGAAAAAAACTTTTAAAAAATTTCTAACAGTCTATTTGTGATTTTGAATTATTTAAGTATGTTGACTGTCTCTGTGTGTGGTTGAACACCCACCATCCCATTTTGGTGTCTGTCTGGGGAACTGTTTTTCTATTTTCTGAGTTTACAAAAGCAAAATGTTTTCTTCTTCACTTACTTAAAAATGTGAAGCAAACATTTATTATTGACAGATTCTTGAGATGACTGTACATTGAAATGCAGATTTCAAAGGTAGCGTTGTTCCAGAAAATGTGAAATCACTGAAAAATAGTCACACCCTGCTTTGCAATGTGCTCTTCCACACATCTTTTGACACAACATTTATCCCTTTACCTACCTCCTAGAGTAAAAAAAACATGTTAGAAAACCAAACGACATGAAGTATGGCCATCTTCCCTTCTTTTTTCTCTTGCAAGATTGGCCATTTGCCAGGAAATAAAATTACACAGTGAAAGCTTTATTTTTATGGCATGTGCTCTCATACGGATTTTCTGAAATGTGTTTTGGTCAGGGGATCCAAATTTGAATTTATAATTATCTTAAGTTGATTATATCCACACTCACTAAACTTAAGAACTGTTAACCATACAGCATTGTTGAACAAAGGAATCCTCGCTCTTCTTCTTCTGCTGTTTTCCTCTGATATGCAGGTTACATAGCAGTTTATTGAGTTGATACAGTCATTAGATACGTAGTTTTTCTTAGGATAAAATTCCAAGGGTAGAGCATACGCACTGTTTGAGATGTTAACGGAACAATAAGGAGGAATTATATCCATGATCTCTTTTGCACTGCTCCTTTTTACAGATTGTAATTAATTAGGTAAGGAAACGATCTGTCTCTTATTCATCCCAGGTTGAATTAATGGAAATGTGACAGAAGTTATTATTGCAGACCTGAAAAGCAATCAAAATATAATGAAATAATAAAGTTTGATACATCAGACTCTCTGGTGGGACTGGGAGGGTTTGCAGATTTTTAATCAGTCCCGTCACCTGTCCTATGGTCTGTTAGAGACGAATAAAGTTGATTTATTGAAGGACTGTTGCCTAGTCCTTGTGAATTGATTATATTCTATATGTTGTTTAGTGAATGAAACTCAATGAATACATGAAAGCCATCAAATAGTATTTAATCTATGTTGGCACGTGTCTCAGGTGTTTTCAGCAGGATTCTGGATAATGTGTATGTTACTACACGTCAGCATCAGCATGCATGGATGTGTACGTGAGCAGCTGAGACAAAATGTGGTGCTGAGCAGAGGAGCATATGAGCATGCAGAGCCAGCATCTGCCACCTGGTGGTTAACCTTTGCAAAGACACACTGGTGTTCCATTGTGATGTGCTCCATTTAAAAAGACGCTGAATTTCAATATGTGCATGAGACAGCCCATACACAGAGATATACATCATCACCCTATACACAGATGTGTCCTCATATTTACACCCATACTAACACTTTGCCATAGATATAGTTTGAAATGGTGAGTTAAATGTGCCAAAGCACCCCCTTCTGCCAAAGATGCATCTTCTCCAACCTTAACAGTTTCTATTAAACAACTCAAGACAACAGCCCCACAGGGACTATCAGCCTGACATGCCCTCTGTGACTCTGTGTGTGTGTATGTTTGTGTGTATTAGTCTGTGCGGGGTGAAAGAGAGGACAAGGTCCTTTGCAATGACTCAGTTGTGCAAAATGTCAGTAAAATTGAAACACGTTTGTGCTCAAGAAAGAAGGAGTCTGGTGCAAGAAATCAGAGTAATTTAGCTTCCCAACATGATTTCAGATGTGTGACTGGGAGTATCACTTCTTTGTGTAACACAGACACCGTGTTAGGCTTCCCCTGCATGTGTGTTTGTGTGTGTGAGACTCTGTGTCTGACTGTGGTAGCGTGGGCACTGTGCCAGAGTTCCACTGAGTTCTGGTCGTGTTCACAGCTCCGTCCCTTGACATCCCCATTTTGAAGCAGAGCCAACCACAGACCAGAGACATTTTGCTCCTCCAATCACCATGCAGATTATGGCTGTGGAGAAAAGGGTGTCAGGCTATACAAGCCAATCAGGCTGATCTGAAGGCCATCCAGAACTCAGCGGGCTAGTCTGAGAGGCTGGCCTGCCAGACTGGCTGTCCTCTGACTGGTGAGAGAGCCTCTCTACTAGTCACCCATTAGTTATTCATCAGCATTCATCTTCCACACATCCGGCACATGTGCTGATGAATTGTATTTGCATTTAAATGAGGCTTAAATGCATCTGTGAGGATGATGCTTCTCTTTAATATGAGTGGACAATTGCCTTATAGGTCTTCTCGTTTCCCTCAGTGGCCATAAAGAAAAGTTTCCTGAGAATGAGTTATTAGAATTCCTTAAAGGCTTCCCTAAAGGCCTGTATTCCCTGCAGAACATGGTTATTAGTCCCAGCCTCCCACAGAGCCTTCCCTCTGCTGCCGCTGCTGCTGCTGCTGTGCTGAATCATTTCAGCACCACAGACAGCTCTCCTCAAACCTCCCTTCATGATTATAGCATCTTTGGATGGAGGGGCTTTTATTTATCTTTCTTTGGCATCTGGAGTTGTCCTTCAAGCTTACTGACATAGCAGTGACATTTTGCTATGGTAAAATATTTCTATTGCAGAAATGGTTCTATAATTGAGCAAAAAAAAGGTTGAATGTAAAAAAGGAATTTCAATTCTTATATGGTCTCCACATTGACTGGAAGGGGTCTGTTGAGTCTTTTTCTCTTAAGACAGCATCCATGTTTAGTGTTTTTTAAAGAAAGCTTTGCCTCTCTGCTCTGCTGCTGAGTGCTTAGGCCTGGGAAAAAAATGGTTGCATGGTAATGCCATAAATAAAACCCACCCGTGCTCTTTGACATTTCTCAGGAAATCTCATAAACTGAATAAATATTTAATGTCAAGATTCTCAAAAGAATATTTTACAAACCCCCCCCCCCCCCCCCCCCCCTCATCTGTTCAAGGATTCATCATGCATGCTGCAGGGGTCCACAGTGCTTTATGAGTGTGTTTATATGTTTCTGTCCACATGTGTAAAGATTTAGACTGCATGTTTAAACAAGGCAGCCTCTGCACGTTATCCCATCATGTTAAATGTATGTATTTAGGTCTCCGCAGCATAAACGTGCTGTGTGCCTTTGATTCAGTGGAGTCACGGGGGAGCTCTGCTGATGACACTGTTGTTGTGATAGAGGGTGCTCCCTGCTTCCTACATGCAGATAAAACATGACTTACAGAGAAAGCGCGTGTGTGTGTGTGTGTGTGTGTGTGTGTGTGTGTGTGTGTGTGTGTGTGTGTGTGTGTGTGTGTGTGTGTGTGTGTGTGTGTGTGTGTGTGTGCATGTGCGTATGTGTGTGTGTGTGTGTTGGGGGAGGAGGTCTCTGCTTTGCCTGCAGCTAATGATGTAATTATGTTGAAAACAAATGCAACAACCAAACTCATTTAGGAAGAGTTACACAAACAAAGTCAAAACAGAGGAATATGAAATCAGAAAACTGTTTTTTCACAAGGTTAGAGAAGTTGATTTAACACTTGTGACTAATATCTCATTCACAAAAACCTTTGCACAAAGGTTCTTCTGTAGTTTCTTGCGCCTCTGTTGTTGTAGTTGTCTGTATTTTGTCACAGATGATCTGTTTACTGGGATTTTTCCTTCTTCTTCCTCAGGTCACATCTCTCCATGGAAGGCCTCGAAACAGGTACAGTGATCAAATCCAACAGTGTCTCTGCTTGTGTGTTTGTGTGTGTTCAACCTGGGGAAAAACGGTGGGGGGAGGTGTTTCTGGAGCAGATTTGTTTGTTGAAGCAGAGAGGGAAGACAAAAGTGTGCAGGATCAGTGTTTGTCGCCGGAGCTTGACTTTTGCTTTATTGTGAAATGAGCCAGCGTGTCCTGACCTGCTCATTGGTTTGCTCACATCAGAAGTCACACCTCACCAGCTGGGGAAGAGCTCTTTAGAGTCATACTTAAACTGCACCTGCTGCTGCTGCTTGTACAATCAGCAGTCACCCGTGAGATTTATTCAGACAGGATGAATCTCATCTCTTTTCTGGTTTAAATTGTGAATATTGATTTTTGTTCATTATCATAACCGCCCCTGGCCAAATAGCTATCTTCTTTATTATATTACTGACTTAATAATACAGATTTGCTTTATTACAAGTCCATCGTCTAAGTAATCCTGAACATTTTTACTTTTGTTGGTTCAACTCCACCTCATTCATATTAATATGAATTGAAAACATTGTCCTCAGAGATGCTTCATGGATATGAGTATTAGGCTGTTATCTGCATACTTTTCTGCAAGCTCATAATCTGTTTACCCACTTTGGCAAATGTTTCTCCCAATTGTATTTTTCTCTTTCACGGGCACAATAGTTGCTGCAGTTTAACATTGTTGTCTGATTTTAATGATGCTTATTTTTCTGCACATCACACATGTGTAAGACATATATCTCAAACTAACCATAAAAGATGTTGTGTTATGTGTTACTACACCAAGCAAACAGGAGGGAAACACCACAGCACAAAATCCAACACTAGTCCTTGCCAGCATTGTCTGTCATGTGTGGACTGGCACTGTCTGTGTCCTGTTCTTATTGTTCCTTCTGTGTGTTTGTTTTTTTTCACACTGCAAACTTTCATTGATAAGATGATGATAAGATGACCAACCTTTAAGATGCTGACATTACGTCTATTCAAAGTGTTGATTCAAGAATATTGTGTTAAAATGTAGAGAGAAAAACATTTTTGATATCTTGAACTACCCAGAATGTGACTCACTTGGATGCTTTAGCTTCACTGAGACAAATTCATTTCAAAGTTTGACGCTTTTATATTCATGAAGTTGAGTTTTTAATTTAATTTGAGTTTATTTGATTAGGACAATGCACATTAATCAACATTTCAACAGTATGCCTCAATGTAAATATGCCAGAGTTAGCACAATAGCTAAATTTCATCCGTAGTCCTAAGGCAGGTACTCACATAAAACATAAAACAACAAGTTTTAAAACTACAGGATGTCACAAAACAGTTAACAGGACACTACAGGAACTGACTTACAAACAGATTTTACATACAACGTTTGTGACGTTATAAAAACAGGATGGAAGGTAGTCATGAGTACACGACTGTTTTGTTTTAACCAATGTTTAACTGTTTTTTTAAAGATACCATAGTTCTCAAGCTCCCAAATGTGCACTGGTAGTTTGTTCCAGGACTGTGTGCCTCTAACAGATGCTACCATTTGGCTGAATTCGGTTTTTCGTCTCGGTACATCAGTCCCCTCTAGTTTTGAGATACATTTAAAACCAATTGTGGACAAATACGATGGCAGTGAAAGTTCATGGAGGAGTAAATGTAGTTTCTTGTACTTACTGTAGAAAAAAAACATGTCAGAAACATAGTTTGTCTTTTTATGACTTTAAATATTTATGTGGGGGTTCTTCTAGGGTTAAGCAAATGTTTAAATAGCACACCAGTCAGGAGCAGTGGGGGAATGTAGCATAGAGACACAAATTAGACAATCGTTGGAGAGTGTTGGTAGCTTGTAAATGCACTTGTTATTTAAAACTATGAAGAGCTTGGTGTAAAATGAATCGGAGGTCATTGTGGTTATTAAATGTAACATCAGTCACGTCACTTGCCTCAGAGGTCAGAAACAGATCAACCAATCAGAATGACACGTCAAGAAAAAAGCTGTAAAAATGGACATACGTTTTTGTGAGAAACCATAACCAGTTCACTTTGAACGAGGCTGTGATGCTGAGGATTAAGGATGTCTATTAATCTGTCTTTTCCTTCCTGTTAAAGCAGCATACTGAGTTATAGCCAACCCCTCCGATGTATGGAGGTGTATATGGTGATTATGTAGTTGACTGGTGACGTTTGCAGATGATTTATAGGTTAAGCGGCATTGCAGCTGCAGGCTACAGATTTATTAGCATGCCAGTTCTGTTGTGTACAGATGTTTGAATGGAAAGCTTGTCTTAACTTTTCTTTAATCTTTATCTTTTCTTTTTCTTTTAAGCATTACTCTAGCTAGCTCTTTACAGCCATTACATTGGTAGCAGAAGTCCTCCAAATTACCACACAGAAAAGAGAATGAGAAAAGATAATTTGAAGTCGGGAACATTATCAAACAGTTTGAATACACTAATTTGTTGCACTGTCATAAAATGGTAATAGATAGCTGAAATTAAATATCTGTTGTTTTTGTTTTCCTTGTAGTTGCCTGACCAGTGGGATCCACATGGCAGCCCCCAAGCAACCTTGTCTGGCTCAGTTTTGTCGCCTGGTACACCCTTCCCAAACCAGCCCCAGCACCGCACATCTGTGCCTGACTCCACTGAAGGCTTCGATCTCAATAAACCCGACCCTTACGATCTGTATGAAAAGTCAAGGGCCATCTACGAGAGCCGACGTGAGTACTGAAACTTGCTCCTTAGATTTTTTAGGACTGAGTTGCTATCAAATGCACACAGCGTGGTGATTTGAAATCAGAGAAAGAGGAGAACAAGCTGAATAGTATATCTTTATTATCTGCGTCTTTTCCTCAGGTCCAGAGTATGAAGAGGTGGAGGTGCATCTGCTGAGGGAGAAGACCGGGTTTGGCTTCCGCATCCTGGGGGGAGACGAGGCCGTGCAGGCTGTGAGTCCGGACGCCCGTGACAAGGCTCGTATGGGACGGGCTGGACCACATACACATTTAACCTCATGCAAAGCAAGCTCGTCTGACCTGCACTTAACCCCATCTCACAATCCATCCAGTCACACACTCAGCCAACAGAACCCCCTCCCCCCCCCCCCCCACACACACACACACACACACACACACACACACACACACACACGCACACACACACACACACACACACACACACACACACACACACACACACACACACACACACACAAACATGTGCACTCTGGCTTTCTAACACTGCCCTGACCCTCTAACTGCTCAGTACCGCCCATACTGTAGTAACGCCTTGCTAACTTGACTGTGTGTAAACAGCATGTAAACCCAAAACAAGCTGAGACACTTTGATCCTCCCCATCGTCATCTATGCTGCTAATATTGATTGTCTTTGAACAGATTGTTATTGGAGCCATAATAGAGAACACTCCTGCTGAGCGCGATGGGCGGCTTCGACCAGGGGACGAGCTCATTTCTGTGGATAAAAATGTGGTTGCTGGGAAACCACACAAATACGTAATAGACTTGATGCACGCCGCTGCTCGCAACGGTCAAGTCAGCTTGACTGTGAGACGGAGAGTGCAAATGCCCGGTGAGGACATGTTTTGTTGTTCTGCTTTGTTTGATTGTTTTCTTCACACTTATCTGAAAAACAGGGGGACATGCTGCACATTTTTCTGGCATCAAATGAAAAAAAGTCTGTTTGGAGAATACACAGAAGCCTACAATCTGTGTGCAGATTCAGCCTGTACTTCTCACCCATGTCTCGTTTCATTGAATGTACTGTAGATCATACAATCATCAATCCCATGAGAGAAAGCAGACTGTCTGAGAGGCCAATGGGTTTGATGGAGTGGAGAAAACGTTTTTTTTTTACAATACACACATTAAAATAAATGCAACAGCCAAAAGCAATAGCCTGCCTGAGTTGGCTGCACACACAGTTATAATAAAAACAGGAAGGTGGAGGAGTTCAGAGACCACTCAGTATGTTTCGGAGTCACTTAAACACTGAAAAAATGTTTCCTTTGAAGTGATTTAAAGACGCGCCACTTCAATTATTGAGTGGAGAAAAATGTTGTTTTGTGTTCATTTATGCTTTGTTCATTAAAAACACTGCAGAGGGCTCTGTGGTTTGTGATGAAATGCAGTGCAATTGGAGGGGCAAATACATACACAAGAGAACAAACAGAGGCTAAATTTGTCTTTGACAGAGAATCCTTGCGGGTGCTGTAGAAGCACTGTTGCATGTAATACAGGCTTCAAAATCCACATCTTAATGCTAAAACAAGCTTTAACAAGATGAAGAGTAACTGAGAGTTGATTGGTTGCATGTTATAGTAAGTTATTCCCCTCTCTTGTCTTGCCTCTTTTCCTCCAGGTGATCTGTGTCCTGTGAACGGTCGCAGCCCTGGTTCGGTGTCGACACAGCACAGCTCACCACGTAGCGACGCAGCCTCGGCTGCAGGCCCTGCTGCTCTCGCCATCCCTTCTGCCACTTCTCCTCCCGAGGGAACCGCCCTGCAAACCAGTGATGTGGTTATTCACCGCAAGGAGAACGAGGGCTTTGGCTTCGTCATCATCAGCTCCCTGAACAGACCAGAAAACGCCACCGTCATCAGTGAGTTGCTCTGTCTCCTGCCCTAAAGGTCGTCTAATGACCAACATTCCTGAGGGGGGTGACTGCCCTGTGGTGTCCATGAGTTTCTGCTTCTATTTTTAGTTTGACTTTAATTCTAATAATGATTGAAAGTGTTTTTGTAGGGTATCCGATGTTTTTAGTTAGGTAGTTGTATTCGTGCAGCATGCCCACTAAACAAACATGGTCAGAATTATGGCATCTATTATCTGCTCCCCTAGTAAACATTGGACTCTAAGTCCCTGAACAATTAATACTGATTGTGTTTTCTGATCCAATCCAATAGATTCAGAACTTTCATCAGCTGGGGTCAAACTAAAAGTGTTTTCTTTTTTAAGCTTTTCTTTTTATTTTGTTCTTAATTTCACGCCACAGGAGTATTAAAATAATCTTTCTAAACTAAAAGGGAGCTGGGTTCTTCAGTGGTGTGGTCTTTTCGCAAGCTGAAGTTTTATTTATGTACACAAAGGCAGATTTGGGAACATCTTACACAATCAAAAAGATTTCTTTATGATTTTAAAATGTATTGTTTATGTATTTCTTTTTTTTTAAGTTATATTTTTGGGCATTTTTGCCTTTAATGGATAGGACAGCTGAAGAGAGACAGGAAATGTGGGGGGCCGAGATTGGGGGAGCACATGCAGTAAATGGTCGAGGCTGGTAACGAACCTGAGACCTCTGCAACGAGGGCTATAGCCCCTATATGGGGCGCTCTGAGACCGATTGGCCAATGGCGCCCCTTTCTAAAACATTTTATGCCAAAATTCACACTTTCTCTTGTTTACTCCAATGAAAAAAACAAACAAATATTTCTTTTGGTTGTTACCATCACAAAGAAGTGATATAGTTCTGGAAAATTATGATTGTTTGCAAGTTTTGATGTTTGATGTTGAAATGGTACGTATGAACTTCTCAGCTGCAATTAAAAAAAAAATGCTGAATGTGCTGCTGGCTCATGTTGTAAAAGAATTGTGAATGTTATTCTCTCTTTACTTGGCTTTATCAGTTCTGTTTTGACATCTTTCTCCAGAATCGCCTTTGACAACAACCTTGTTATTGCATGTTTCCAGCTGTGCCTCATAAAATAGGACGAATCATCGAGGGCAGCCCTGCAGACCGCTGTGGGAAGCTGAAGGTGGGCGACAGGATCCTGGCTGTGAACGGACAGTCCATCATCAGTATGCCGCATGCAGACATTGTCAAGCTCATTAAAGATGCTGGGCTTACAGTCACACTGCACATCATACCAGAGGAGGGTAAGTGCTGCATCGTGTTATGTGGATTTTGGGAAGCTTCTTGTTAGATTTTGAAATTAATCCTTAAATGCTCTAAAGTTTTACTCCTTTTGAGGGTCTAATATTATTTTGACGCTTATTATCCAAAATATTTAGACATTTTAGAGTTTTTTGAATAATGTCAAACATCAAAAAGTGTTCAGTCATTTAACAAATGATTCAGCTGTTTCCTCTTCTGCATTTCAGAACAGAACCGCTTTCCTTTTTTCTATTTTTAATGCTGTTTGTTTTAAAGCTATATCTCCAGTTTGATGTTTTTCGTCTCACCTTCTGTCCATCACAGGTTCTCAATCCGGCCCAAGCTCAGAGAAGCAGAGCCCAATGACCCAGAAACACAGCCCCCAGACCCAGCCAAGCCCTGTAGCCCAGCCTGGCCAAGGAGGCATCCAGCCTGGCCAAACGGTCGCTCAGGCAGGTCAAGCATCCATTCAGGCCGGCCAAATACCAGCCCAGACAAGCCAAACAGCGACCGGCCTTCCTGCACCAGCAGCCTCCCAGTCTGCATCAGCTGGAACCCAGCAGAGCCCGGTCACCCAGCACTCTGGCCTCCCTCCTCAGCTCTACCTCCATGATGGCAGGTAAACCAGCCCTGAGAGGGATTTCTTGTTTGGACTCAGTGTGGGCTATTTGTAGCATTCCTTCAGTGTAGTGAAATTTTGTGGCTAAAAGGAGGATGACTGGGAGAAGACAGAGCAAACGCTTTCAAAGGCCATAGATGGTAAACTTAGTGTGTAGATGAAAATGAGTCCTCCTCTCCCGGCCCGCAAGTACATTCTGGACAAAACCTTTCCTTCCAGTCAGACTCTAATCCCAGACTGGTTTCTACTTTGTTGCGTAATGCCACTCACCTCCTACAGTCAGTGAATAATTTACCTTAAGGTGTCTCTTTTATAATGCAGGAACCCAGCGATCAGCCTTGTTCCATGTCAAATCTATCAGAGTGTGAGTGCATGCATTGATGCTTTAATGTGTGTATGTCCATGCGAGTCTCAGATGAGGACACTGACAGTAGCTTTACCAGAGCTGTGGAATAATCCCTATTGTACAGGTGGGATCATTCTAAAAGTTTCAACAAATAAGTTTATGTTTATGTTTTCTTCTGTGAGCCTCCTAAACCACACAACTGCTCCTCCAACATACGGCAGGAAACTCATCCATTACTTTAGAGACACTGTCGGAGCTGACTAGAGAAGACGTGGACATACGCTTTATATTCCTCATGAGATAAACCTCTTTAACCATTCCTTACAGGTCAGAGGTCAAAGCCAGACAGGACGTCAAACCTGACTACCGCCATCCTCCATTCACTGATTACAGGCAACCTCCAGTAGACTACCGTCACCCACCGGTCTCAGATTACAGACAGCCCCCGACGCTGGACTACAGACACCCACCTGGCCTGCTGGACTTCAGGCAGCACACTGCAGCTGCACAGTTCCCTCTGGGGATCCCTGCAGACTTCAGACTACAGGTACAGCTTTATCAAGAACTGTTGGCTCAACTTCACACTGTGTAGATGGAGTTTGGAGCCTTTTCTTCCTGATACATAAATGGGTATGTTGGATTTTTCTAAGAGTTCTATATTTCTCTTGCAGGACTATGATTATTTCACGGTGGAGCTGGAGAAAAGTGCGAAGGGTTTTGGCTTCAGTATCCGCGGTGGTAGAGAGTACAAGATGGACCTGTTTGTGTTGAGGCTTGCCGAGGATGGTCCCGCCATCCGTAACGGAAGAATGAGGGTGAGATGACACAGATGAGATGATGAACATTATGACAAACCTGTAAAAGTGTCTTTACCAGAAGAGCTGCTGTTAGGAGAAAGATATTTCAGCAACATGCCAGATATCATCTGATAGCATGGACCTCTCTGTTCTGCCTATCATCTATTACTCCTTTTATGTTATTCATACCTTTATTTATTTTAGTCTCCACCCCCTCTTTTCTGTGGCCGATATGATGGTTCAGTTAGGAAAGCAGTGCAGTGAGTAGGTATAAGTGCATGTGAAGCAGTGACTTAGTAACCCCCCTGCTCAGCCTCAGCTTCTTCTGAGGTGCACTTGTACAAGGCTTTTAATGGCACTTATTCCCCTGTTACCCAAACAGGCCTTCTCACTTCAGAGAGTATATGGTTGTGTCAACTTTGTGTGGATAAACAGATGCTGACAGACATCAACCCTTTCCTGTGTATGTGTGTGTGTGTATGTCTCTACCAGGTAGGGGATCAAATCATAGAGATTAATGGAGACAGCACTCGGGACATGACTCACGCCCGGGCCATTGAACTCATCAAAGCAGGAGGCCGGCGGGTCAGGCTGCTGCTGAAGCGAGGCACAGGACAGGTGCCCGAATATGGTGGGTTTGCAATACAGTCTCTAAATGTCTCACCCTTTCCACTCTGTCTTTTTTTAGTTTCTGACCTGAACACTTTATGTCTGTAACACTAGAGATCCACAAATGTATGATCAGCTTCATTGTTTTCAACCAGAATAACTTGCTTTTTACTGCAAGTACTTCAATATTTAACTTAGGAACATATTAACATGCATTAATATCTTCTGCTTTTTTACTCCTTGAACTTCAGTCTTGTATCTGTCATCTAGTTTAATCTTGTCTTTCTGTGAAGTACAGCTTTGGTCTAACAAAAAGAGTAACAGCTTTGTCTAACTTCTGTGTGTGTGTGTGTTTTAACCTTTCTGCTTTAATTCTAATGATTGGTATAGGCTTTTTACTTGCCTTCCCTCAGGAATGGTTCCTTCCAACCTCTCCATGTGCATGAAAGGTGACACACTAAGCTCCCCCTATTTCTTCCTAATGGGCCACTCAAAAGACACGGTTTGTGAAAGAGCTGCATGTCTCTCTCTTCATGCTAATGATTAATGTCCGTGCAGTGTAGCTGTGCTTTTGGCAAGCATGTGTGTAAGCACGATCATGACTTTACGCATGAGAAAATAGCAGCCATGTGTATTGATGTGTGTTTGCTTGTGTGTGTGTTGTTGGAAGAGAGCAATATGGTTAGAAGTGACCCTCCAGATGAAACAATCATCCTGAAGAGGCCTGTGAAGTAGACTGTGTGAAATCAATCTGCTCAGGATCAGTCTGTCACACAATATCCAATATGTTCATTTTTTCAAGCACTTGAATGTATCTTTACGAGTAACTTTTAGGCACAAAGGCCGACATGGTTGGATTGCAGGTTTGCCTGATACTATATAAGGGTTGGACTACATCCTACTTTCATTTCGTATGCATGGGCATGCTGATTTGTGCCACCCTGCCTTCTCTTCAGCCCCCCTGAGCGTGTTTTCTTCTTCCCTTACAGGCTGTAACGGCCCCTGGGATTCCCTTTCTACAGCCCACTCTGCCCTGCAGGAAGTGACCCTAGAACCCCACCCGATTTCATCGCTCTCATCCCATCCAGCCTCAGCCCCAGACTCCCCTCATCAGCTCCCTCTAGAGGCCACAGTGTGCATGGCAGACCAAGCTCCACAGCAGACAGACCCCGACTCCATCAGAGGGGCTACAGGTGGCAGGTCCACCCAGCAGAAGAGCATCATTAGGGGGCAGGGAGCCCCTCAAGGGTCTGGAGAGGTGGACTGTGGACCAGGAGATAGACAGGCTCGGGCTTTGCCTCCCAAAGCCATCCTGGGGAGGTCTGTGGAAAGAAGAGAGAGGCAGAGGGACACTTGCTCCCCCTGCTGTGAGAGGAAGGGTCTGCACAGTCAGACCATGACCACAGTCTGGCCCTGGGACCAGTATGTGAGTGTTAATGGAGCCCCTCCGGGCAGTGGAGACGGACAGGTCGGCCTCCAGGAGAGGCTGGTGTCCAGAGGTCTGTACCCCAGAGAGGAAGAGAGATCCATTGTCCACAGTGGGCTCTGCTGCCCCCCCAAAACCGTGGAAGATCCTCATGCAAGGAGTGCTGCAGCCTCCCCTGGACCCTGGAATGTCCCTGGGTCCGACAAACTGCCCGGCACCCTGAGGTCCTGGACCTCCACAGTGAGCAGGTAGAATGGATCTTGCTGGTCTGGACCGGAATACACTGTCAGGCTCCTAAAATCTCCTCCACCCTTTCATTCTCTCCACTTTTCTCCCCGTCTCCTTCAAAGATCATATTTTATGTTTCATTTGTGCTGATGAGATAATTATTACACCCACCACCTTAAAAAACAGAGGAACTTTCACAGCTATTGTATCATAAACTCAATGTTGGCATGTTGGACCCTCATGTGACGGTGTCGTGATCACAGATGGAGCAGTGATGTCTGTGACTGAGTAGAGCTGTGCTTTCATCATGTACCTTTAACTGCTCAACCGTGACTGGCTCAGATTGGTTAGCGCAGCATAACCTCAGATGGAACAAGGTTTCTCGCAGGAGAGAGACATATGTTCATCCAAGAGATTTACTTTTGCTCCATTTTCTCCGTGCAGCAGAAAGAGTGAGACAATAAATCTGTCTGAGGGGAGGCAGAGTCTGAAACTCCTGGAGGACATGGCACTGACCCAAGTGACAGCCTGGTTAACCCAACATACGTTAGCGCTCACATGCTTACCTATATGTCATATACTGTAAATGTAAAGATGTGACAAATATGTACATTTGGTTATCTCAAAAACAGACCTGTTTGTGTTTTTGAGGCCGTGTTGTAGTTAGAAACATTGTAAAGAGAAGAGTAAACACAGGACAGTATTTTAGGATGACTATTTCAATGGCCTCGTCTATAACTACATATCAGAGACTGTGCAAGTCACCAAACCCAGGCCACTACCGGAGGTAGTGGTTGAGTGCATGGATATAAACCACCATGTTATTACACAGGGACTCACGTCTTTCAGAGGTAGAACATAGAGAGGACTTCCTCTGTGGAGCTTGGTACTCGTGTGAGACAAAGAAAATCTTTTTTTTCATCAAATTGAACTTTTAAGTGACTGAAAACAGTCGGCTTAGTAAGAACTCATTGTACTTCTCTGAGTTATGTACACCACTCGATCACAACCATGCAGACATTGTGCAGAATTATAAGATGTGTTGTATTCATTTACTGCTTAACTGAAGACTTTTGTCTGGTCTATATTCCCCATTTCTATGCCTTTTACTGTGCTACGTGTACCACATCACTGTGGGAGAGGGGCATCGGTGTGAGGGTGAGGAGGCCGATGGTTATGAGGTGGGGCGGAGTGCCTTACTCAAACTAATGCAGAGCTGTTTGATTTGTTTTGGGAACTGAATGCAACGTAGATGTTAGAGACCATGCACACATATCAGCAACTGTTTTTTTCCTGACTTAACACCAAGCAGTATTTACAGTTATCTCGATGCACTCTCAGCTTATCAATGTCAATGATTGCCCTTCGTCCCCTTGTGTTGAAGGGGATCAGATGTAGCCTGTAGCATTACATCCTCCTTTGGGAGTGTGGAGCAGTGAACCCTTATTTCAGAAGAGTCTCATTTCAGCTTTATTTGTCTGTTGTGTAAAGAAAAGTTCAGTTTAAGTTGTTGAAGGCAGTACCATTGCTCATTCAATCTAAACCCTGGAGTTTAGATGATCTGTGAAACACAAATGCAGTAAAATGTTTGTTTGATCACAAATTTTGATACTTGGCAGAGTCAGAGTGCGCTGTTAGTGAACTGAGAGACACATCCGTTATGAAGAATTCACAATTATCCTGCATTGCTACATTTTGATATCACCCATCTCTCTAAACAAGATGCTCTTAATAAAATAAATCACCAGTGCTTTTGAGTTCAGGAGGACCAGATGAGTGATTGAAAATACAGCGTCACTGGATACAGCTCGAGCTGAAGTTGTGAAGGCCTGCTTGTAAAAAAAAAAAAGCCTCTAGACTAGGACTGTACTCAAACCTTTAAGACTAATTTTGAAGGTTTTCAGTAAAAGGTGCTCTGGATGTTTCTCAGCTGTGGCTCATGTTATCAATCATGTTAGTGAGGAGCAGCAGAACATGACAGTAGGCTGTAGAAACGTGTAACCTGTTTGTACAAATGTCAAAGTTCAGAGAAAGTGAAAGAGTTTGTTATCCAGCTCCCTGTCTCCGTCCAGGCTGTCCCCCTGCCTGCTGTGAGTGATTTTGTATACAAGAACAAAAAAACGGCTTTATTTGAACCTGTGAAGGATGGCACGTTCATGAATCCCCATTGAGATCAAGTATAACTGTGTAGTGTTAATTGTGTACTATTCACCTTGTACAGCTGTATTCCTACAAATATGGTTTACTGTATCATTGATACTGTAGTTTCAAAGACGTGAACAACTATTTTTATGAAATGCGACAGTACTGATATATAACATTTTGCTAAAAAATAAAAAACTTGTTTACTGAAAGATATTCTGAAATACTGTCAAATAAACTCTTGACATGGTGTAAAATATTTTTAGAGATTCTTTTACTTAAAAAGGTAGTGTTTTCTGTTTCATATCACTTGAACTGGTTATTCTGGAGGATTTAAATTTGATGGTTGGACAAAGAAAGAAATCTGCAGACATAACTGTAAATCAATCAAAAAATGAACAATAGATACCAATCAATTATGAAAACAGTTTTTATCAAAGCTTTACCACAGACATGAATTCATAAAGATGAGCCCAAAACCCAAACCCAGATATTTAACAAACCAGCCTCATTTATGAGACAGTTGTTTACACATAAGAACACTTGTGGAACAATTTAAACCCCTTAAAGCCCAGCTCACTCACACAGGGATTTTTGTTTTCTGTGATCGGGAGTCTTGAATCTTGTTGAATGTTGTAAAGCTGATAGTTTTGAGATAAAACAACATGAAAGAATCATAAAAATAAAAGAAATAAGTCAGAGATGTCAATCTAATGCAAAACCCTGAGAAAAGTTCTAATGGTGGTCCTGGTGTAACTTTGCAAGTCACAGGTTGCTGAATTGATTCCTTCACAGTCATGAATCATACACTCATCTTCTGACAGTTTAAAAAATTGTACTCATATTTACAGTAAAGATTGTTTATAATCTGATAAAAACAACTTGTAAACATTTCTTCAGTATATCACCGCTGTGTGGTGTGTCAGGCCAGGATGGTAAACAGATGAGTTCATTGTTCAGGGTAGTTTACTGTAGGAACACATGGTTCACTCTCTGTCTGCTGATTCTCAGGAGCTTCCTGAGAACACAAAAACAAATTAATGACAAACGTTTTTATCCAAACTGCAAAGCATCTTTGAGTTTAACTTTTTTTTACTGGTTTACCTTAAGAGGTTTGTAGGATCCCATCTGGAAACGACAGCAAATGACATCAACCAAAAACCCCAACGCACCGTGAAGCATGCCTACGAGACAGGAAAGAAGTTTGACTGGTTGCTGAAGCTCAGGAGGCTTCAGTTGAAATAAAAAAAAAAGGGTTGAATAATCTGATTATTGATATTGGCCCAGCAAAATAAATACAGCACCGTCTGTCTGTCTGTCTGTCTGTCTGTCTGTCTGTCTGTCTGTCTGTCTGTCTCGAGCTGCACTGCTATAATTAACAAGCACCATTCTAACAATCTCCTAACAAACGTGTCCTCATAATTTGGGGGATCTTTTTAATCTGCAGTATTCTTGGTCTCTCCCTCTGCTCTGTCTAATGCCATAACTATCCTACTGTGGTCATACTTTCAGCACCACCACCTTCCAAGTATCCACCTGCAAGCTCTGACTAGGGGTTTAAGGTACGACCTCATCACTCCTCAAATTTATGGAAGTAAAATAAATCTGTGAGGAGTATCTATGATTTTTTTGAACAGCAGATGTTAAATCAAGAATAGTCAGGGGTTGATGTTGTTCATGTTGTATGTTAGTTTACTTATTTACATTTCCCTCTTAATGCATACAAGACTTTACAGATGGACTGGGTGGCTGGTTCACCTCAGACAGTTTGGTGTAAATCTCTGTAATGCCTCTGGACTGCTCAACACAAAAACACATATAAGAATGTTTGGCTAAGGGCGAGTGTCAGTGCACTCAGACTAATCACTTGTATCTGTCACCCTCACCCTCTTTGCACCGCATCACTCGGGGCGCTCAGGAGATGTCTGTCAACAACAGCTTTCAAAGACTCCTACCTGTGATAACTTTGTACCTATATCATTTTTCCGGCAGATGTTCCCCTGCGTTCAAAGTTTTGTCCTGATTGTTATAAATACATTTTTCTTACAGCAGCGGTAAAACCACAGAAAGCCAGCCTGGGTGGTTAATGTACTTACCAGCTAAAGACAACAACCCACTTCATTTACAAAGTTATTTTCAGGGCAGTTATACTCCTTTGTTGAAGAAAATTATATCCTGGAGGAAAATCAATCAAGCTTCAAAACTAACTGTAGCACCAAAACTGTTCTGACTTCAATTTTGAGCGATCTTGCTCTACAAACTGATCAAAACAAGCTTTTGATATGAAACGGCATTATTTCTTATCCTTTTTTCCTTGGAAAGTTGGTTGTTCTTTCTAACAAAAGCTGGCTGAAGAAATACAAGGAAGTGGTTTTTTTTTTGTGTGTTTTGGCCCACAACTACTTTAATGTTCAATAATAAAAATGTGCCCAACAGTAAGTAAGGCTAAACAGATTATTTCTGTGATGAATATTGTCACTATGTTTTACCACCGTAGTTACAGTCCTTCCTCTTTAAAGAGGCTTTTAACTTATTTTAAGTGCTCTTTTTAAAGTTTAAATGTTCAAGTTTGTTCCCTCCTTTTTACTGTGTGCCTGTAGCACTTTGAGATTTCTTGAAATGAAAAGTGCGTTATAAATAAAATGTATTATTATTATTATTACATTCATAAATTACGAACTCAAGCATGTTAGCTATATTGTGTTTTCATGAGACACGTTTTCTTTTACCTGTGGTAGAGAAAATGCCCCCGATGATCCCACAGAGTCTGACAAGAAACTTCCAGAGAGGCATGTGCTGCTCGGTGACTTTGATCACCAGTGAGCTGATGTCGTATTTCATGAAGATTCCTGCGATTCCATGGCTGCCTATAGCATGGTTTATCACTCGCTCCTGCAAAACAAACAAGAGGAACACAAACAAACTCACCACACTGATGCATGACTCACTACACAAACACACACTTCAGCAAACACTTAACATACCTGCTCAGTGACAGAGAACTGGTGTGTGTCTGCAGAGAGCTTGTAGGTGTTCAGTTTGGTGGGCACGATGGTGACAAAGTACTGAAACATGTGGCTGGCTGAAGATATGAACAACACAGGATGATCAGTTGTCTATTTGATCTGATACAATATTTAAATGCTACAAAAATATCAGGGCATTGAAAACAAAAAGACAAAAAATAAATTTTGAAAAAATTATTCATGTTGAACAATAGAGACATACAAACAGGAGTGACTTTCTCAATCCCGTCCAGAGGGTTGATGATTCCAGGAATCGCTTCTCCGAAGGAGAGGTGGTCAATTCGGTGCGAGAAGTTATATGCTAACACAGAGGCATGAGCATACAATCATTACTTATCATCATCATGATACATTTTTTATGAAAAGTGCAAAGATAATCGCCATGTTTGCCAAGTATCATGAAGAAATAAAGTAGAAGAACAAGAAAATGCACTTACAATCATCGCTGACAAGTGCAGATAGATGAGCATGGCCTCTTGGGTGTGGGATGGATCTGTGTAGGGATATAAAAGGTTGTTTTCTGTGTGTCTCGCTGCAATGGTATTGTATAATGATGTTCTAAAATGTTCAGGTGTTCTGGATCTTTTGTTAAACATACTTGCCAACAGTAATGTGGAAATTTCCAGCCACCTTGTTCACATAAAGATGTCCATGTATTCTGCAGGCACTATGGGAAGATGGGTCGTCCTCACTGCAGAGCAACACGGAGGGAAATATTTTATCTGCATATAAGTGGGCTAGAACATCTCCCTATTTATCTTTGTGATCACGTTTAACTGCCTCTGGAGGATACTGTACTTTGGAGGGGGTTCAGGAGGAGATCCTTTTATTGCAGCTTTGAATAGTACATCCTGGAGAGCGTGCTCCACCCTCAGACGATCCTGGATGTGCAGCAGTGTCCTGAGAGTGAAGAGTGAAAAGTTAAAGTAATAAACTCAGTTTGAGTGCGAGAAAAACACTTCATAAGCTCTAACAACAACTTTAAATTTAGACAATTATAATATGTTAAAATCATTAACATGTACTCAGGCTCCAGTATTCCTACGTTTTTGTTTTTTTTTACTGTTAAGGCTTTGGAAATAGATTTTGGTGCTTGTAAGAAGACAAGCACCAAAAGACAAATAATACTCGAATTGTTTGCATTACATCAAAACCAAAGGCTGTAGTGTCTTCAAATAGATGTCACTTACATTAAACCAAACATGGCAAATAACGTTGAATGCCCGATAAATGCACAGAGGGAGTGTTCATGAAAATATGTTATGAGGGGTAAATGTAATACAAGTTAAAATCTTACATCTGCCATAATCTTTGCTGTGGTGTGAGCTCAAAATTGACCTGAAAATGTGACACAAAAATGTAAGTTGAGCAGCATTGAAAATAGAAAATAGAAATTAATTCATATTTGTTTTCTCTGTATAGTATGCAGAAGCAAATAGTTGAAGGTTCTCATACTCACTGGTTCATATGTCAAGCCCTCAGAGACTACCATAGTTTCTGCTACATCCAGAACATCTGCACCTATGTCTGCATTGACCATACGGAAAAGTTGAAAACATCCATAACGCCTTTCTCAAACTAAGTCCAATGACACGGGCATTTCTGTACTTACACTTGCATCTCATCGCCACTGTGATGTCCACATTTATCTTCAGTTTGCTGTGAGGAAAGAACAGATGCACTGAGGACACACAGATACATATTTAAACAGTGGTGGACAAAGTACACAGCTTCATTACTTAAGTCAAAGTATAGATCCTCCAGGTCAAATATTACTCCAACACAAGTGAAAGTTTCTGTCAGATTATTACTTGAGTTAAAGTACTGTAGTACTTGCTTTTAAAAATACTTAAGTATTCAAAGTACTTCTTAAAAAATCTCAAAACGTTGTGCAGTCAAGAATACATAGCAGTACATTCTGTTATATTATGTTTATTTAGAGAACATTACTTGAAATCTCTAAAAACTATACCATGGAATAAAAACAGACACTAAGTTACTCCAAGCACAGACAACTTAGTTAGATTTTTTTATCTGGAATGAAACAAATGTTACGTAGCTCAACACGCTTTCTCAGGTTGGACAGTGAATGTTTGTTTGTTTGGTTAGAGTGGGAAACAGGGAGAACATTTCAAACGATACATGTCATTCTTCATTTCAAAAACTTCTAACACAGGCTGAAGATATATCGACATGGGTGCTCAGGTGGAGAATTATAGCCATCATTACCACCTCTAAATGAACTGCCTGATCTGAGTGAAAGTTGCTCTGTGTTTGCTCCACCAAGGAGATGCAGGATATGTATAACTAAACCACTGAGACAAACAGAACTACACAAACACAGTTTACTGTCTTAGGGATCAGATATCAGAAAAGAGAAGGAAATTAATGATCTGACTTCAAAGCAAAAGTAGTGAGTTATAAGAGCATTGATGGAAATGTAGTGGAGTAAAAAAAGCACAGTAATTGTCTTCTGAATGTAGTGGAGTGAAAGACCTAAGTTTCCCCAAAAAATAATACTCAAGTAAAGTACAGATACTCCAAAAATGTACTTAAGTACAGTACTCAAGTAAATTTACTTTGTTACTATCCACCACTGCATATGTTTTGATAATATTGAAACAAGGCAGAGCCGATGAGAGCCTGACAATTTCACAGCAGTTTAATGTTCTGTTTTACTAATAAAGTCCTTCTAAATGCTTTAAATTGTGTTTATGCTTCAAATATGTTTTATTTAAAGGGATATTTAGATAGTCAACAAAGAAACATTAAGTACCTGACATATAAACCTGGGTAACAATCAGTTTCTGGAGGTTTAAATTGCTGAATAAAAGATGTAAGTTAATTTGAGGGTAAGAGGAGGGTTAACAATAAAACATGAAATTCACCCATCATCATTGTTGCTGTATTTTCTCATTATTTGATCAAAGTAGTGAGTAACTAGAGTACTGATAGAAATGTAGTGGAGTAAAAAGTATGATAATTGTCCTCTAAATGTAGTGAAGTAAAAGTAATAAGTTTACCCAAAAATAATACTCAAGCAAAGTACAGATACTCAAAAAATTTACTTAAGTACAGTACTCAAGTAAATTTACTTTGTCATTGACCACCACTGTATTTAAAGCACTGTAATCACTCATTTATTTGAGTTACTCCTACCTGATGAAGTCTTTATCCACCTCATACTCATACTTCATCCATGTGTCTCTGTACACAAAGAACTCCAGGAAGGCAAGGACAGCCATGACGGTGAATGCCAGTAAAGACACTGATAAAGAGAGTATCAAAATGAGTCACTGTAACATTAAATGTACTCCCTTTGGCAGAAGTGGAGGGTGATTCGAAGTCTGCGTACCTGTCCCTCCGCTGGCTGATGACTCCACATAGCTCTCAGGGACTTTGGCGAAAGCGTCCAGCTCCTTCACGAGAGTCAGAGCCCTTTTCTTCGACAGCCTCCTCATTGTAGGAGCAGCGTTGTGTTAGCTGGTGATTTCTTCATAGAGTTAATGTTTAAAAGCAGCCGCTTCGTTGCCCTCCGTGGAGCTACATGTAACACTGAGTCCTGTGCATCACGGTTTAGTCGTGTGCTGACGTCGAACTAACCTCCGTTCCGTTAAAACATGAATACAGGCGACGGGACTGAGCGGACTGGAAGATAAAACACTGAAAGCTCAATCGACAGTAAAACTGCTTGTTTACACCATAGGTTGTCACAGGTACAAGTCGAGAAATTAGCGATATGTTGTAGGTGTGCTGTGGACTATCTTCCGCGTCATTCAATCTTATTGTCTCTGAAAACCTGCCTGATTTTGACTTAGCGCTCTCTGGTGGTGGCTGACACTAAATACAGTACATAACCAAGTGCCTTCACCAGACTGAAACATGTTGTTTAAACAGCATATTGTTTTTTTGTAATTTGTAATTTATTTGTAATTTATTTATTATAGGATAGCCCCTTGAGATGCAGCATCTCGTTTTCAAAGGGGTCCCAACAAAACACAAATTGATACCAGTGGTGGACAGTAACAGAGTAAATTTACTTGAGTACTGTACTTAAAGGCACTATGAGGAGTTTTTTCACCAGCTGAGAAACAGACTGAAACCAACACTGATGCCTCTATATGATCTTCAAAAGCAAACAAAACCATAAACAACAACGCTGATACCTTCTCTGTTGTCATTTTTAATGCCTTAAACCACTCAGGGGGGTAGGTGTCAGACCACATGATTGACATTTGGCTTTAGAAACACCCTTTTTAGGCTGTTTTCATGGCAAATAATCACATTGAGTGATACATCTGGCTGTTAAAAGACAGCAGGGTGAGGTTTTTGTTGAAAACACTTCTTTTGCATGTACAGAACAAGAGATAAGAGGTATCACTTTGTCAACAATGGGGCGCCAAAATTGATATGAATCAAAAGTTCCTCACAGCAGCTTTAAGTACTTTTTTTGAGTATCTGTACTTTATTTGAGTATTACTTTTACTCCACTACATTCAGTAGACAATTATTGTACTTTTGACTCCACTACATTTCTACCAATGCTCTTATAACTCACTGCTTTTGCTTTGAAGTCAGCTCATGAATTTTTTTCTCTTTTCTGAAATCTGATCCCTAAGACAGTAAAATATGTTTGTGTAGTTCTGTTTGTCTCAGTGGTTTAGTCGTACCTGTATATCGTGCGTCTCCACGGACATGAATGTGGAGCAAAGCATGTTGAGCCACGTAACATTTGTTTCATTCCAGATGAACATTTCAAACTAAGTTGTCTGTGCTTGGAGTAACTTAGTTGCTGTTTTTATTCCATGGTATAGTTTTTCAACATTTCAAGTAATGGTTCCTAAAAAAACATTATGTAACAGTATGTACTCCTATGTATTCTTGACTGCACTTATGTGTTGTAAATATACAAAGTTTTGAGATATTTTAAAAAGTACTTTGAATACTTAATTATTTTTAAAGGGAAGTACTCCAGGACTTTAACTCAAGTAATAATCTGACTGAACAACTTTCACTTCTATTGGAGTAATATTTTACCTGGAATATCTATACTTTGACTTAAGTAATGAAGCCATGTACTTTGTCCACTACTGATTAATACACACAAAACAGTAAATCACAACAAACACAAATACACAAACACAGATAGCTCTCCCTCACCCTTACTCACTCCTGGACCCACCCAGCACCCTATCATTAAACAAAACCTTGAAAATAGACAGCATCAACAAAAGACAAAGGCATCAAAAAGCACATTAACACACATCAGAAACAGGAACAGCTTGTTTTTAAATGATAAAACAAATTTAATTTAAAGCAGTGGATGGAGGTGATGGATTTAAGAGAAGGGGGTAGATTATTCCAGTTGGATGGGGCTTTGAATTTGAATGACCTGCAACCAATTTCTTTATGAATTCTAGGGACAATGAAGAAGGGATGTTGCGTATGTCTGAGGGAATATGAAGCTGAATATTGAACCAGGAACTCTTTTAGATAGGGCGGACAGTTAACAGTTTTGCTCTTTTTGTTGCTTTTGTCCTGTAATTTAGTATGTTTTCTTACTTCCCATTAATTTTCTTATGATCCCATTATGTGGGATGGTTGTGTGGCTGGCCTACCACTGGCTGCAAAACTATTTGCCCCTCCGGGATAACACAGATATACTTGATCCTTGATTGTAAAGCCCCAGTGATGTGACTGACTGACGGTCTGACTTAAAGCTGCTGTTAGTAGGAATGGTGTAAAAATTTTAACTTTTTTTCTGCTGGGTTTGGAGAAAAGGTCATAATACTCATCGGTACTCATCGGTAAGTGGAGAAATTAGAGACTATTGCGAAATCTCTGCGTTTTCCAATGCTTTTGTATCAAGCAATGTTATTATTCCCCTTGTTCCCTTTATGATGGACCAATCATAGCTCATCTCCACTCCTCTGTCCTGATTGGTTAATGGGCAGCCCCTACTACGTCCTCCAATTGGTTATGAGTCCGGCACTATCATGATTGCGCACGCCATCTGTGTTGGGGGGCTAAGAGGAAATCTGGTTGGGAGGGATAGTGTTGACATCCGAAGTCCCTCTCTCTGAACAGATGTTTACTCTGAGTACCAACAGCAGATTTAACTGGTTATGAAACATAATTAAAATTATAGTAATGCCTCTTTCTCACCTACAAAAGCAGAAAATACCATCAATGACACATTTTAAAATTCTATTTATATATTGTAATAGGCTATTGTAAGCACTCTGGCAGGATAGTTATCAGATGACTGATTTACAACATATTGAACAAACATTGTAAATACTCACAGTGGGTGACGGATCTCCCTGTTAGCTGAAAGCATGATGCGATTTCTTTTATCAGAAAACATTACAACAAAAAATGTATGAGGCAGAATTTCCCAAATCCACAAACAAAAAGTTCCTCATAGGAGCTTTAATGTTCCAGAGTGATGATTAGGCCCTAAAGCAGTGTTGTAGCTCTGTGTAAACGAATGTGCAACCTTTTTGTTTTCTTCAATAAAAGACTAGATAACCAACTGGGTAAAGCAGTAGGGCTATCTGCCACATGCACTAAGTACGTTTGCTTTAATAGCAAATGTTAAAATTGTTTGGATGTAGTAGTGACTCATGTGCTTTTTGAAATCAAAGGACATAGTACATTTATGCTATTCTTCATATATTGAGCCAAAAACATATTACAAGACACAACCTCACTTCTGAAATCTTCATTGGGAAAATCGTGTGTATGTTTTTTATTACAGTAATTGTGGACAGCAGCAATTAAAAGTTTCCCACTATGGATCAGCTTCCACATTTATTTGATCACCTGATTATAATCTTTTTAAGAACATGGTTCCAATCCATACAAAACTGAGATTCCAAATTAAACCAATTTAGGCTGAATTTTCCCTTTTGCACCAAAATTACATTTTGAAAGGGCATCTCCTTCTCACATGCTGTAGCTTTCCAGGTTTTGTATCAAAGAGCCTCTGACCTGCTAATATGTCCTTAATTAGTCTGATAAATCCCTGACAACTCCAGTAATGCTAATCACCGACATAATTAACATAATCCCTGGTTTCCTTGTGAGGCAAACAAAGAAATCATTTCTTGAAAGTGACCAATGAAACATTAAATTAAATACTGATGATAACATGAATTCATTACTATGGATTCTCCATAGGAAAGAATGCTGATAGCAGTGACTTTTAAAAATCCTTCATGATATCATTCAGGTGTAAAGCTTGACCTTTTGTGTCTTACATGAAATAAATCATGAGATTAGATCGGATGGCAAACAAGCACATAAGTATGAGTGAAGTCACATAAAGGCTGATAGCTGTCACCAACAGAATCATACATATACATCTACAGTGCGATATCATACAAGTTCAAGTATTATCTGCATTATTTTAGTGCTGTGCATGACAAATAAGCGTACCAACAAAAGTCCCTCATAGATAGTTCCAAGCTTTTGATGGTCTTCCCAACTGAAAATTGTATAACTGTATGTGTAAGTGAAGAGTGGTAGACATCAATGCAAACTCAAATATAAAACTAAGACCTGCACTCTCTATTCCGCAGGGACAGAGTCTGGACCCTCATCCTGCAGGACAGCTGTCTCGAGGACATCATAGGTGGGTGTGTCAGGTGGCTCTTGAGAGAGATCTTCGGAGCATCTGCTCACAGTGGGTGAAATCACATCTGGACTTGTGTCACAGGACTCTGTGCTCTGCTCTGAATTGGCTGTTGTAACTGTTGTGGCAATACTCGGGGGAACAGGGTCGAACTCATCCTCATCGTCCTCCAGGACGGGTGACTCATGGATAACTGCTAGGAAACAGAAATAATTTGATTTATTTTCATCATGGAGAAGTAGGCTGATGTACAATGATGATGAGCAGTAAGAAAATGCTAACTCACTGCTGAAAGCTTCCGGGTACTGCTTAGCAATCTTCCCCTTAAGCGTCCTGAAGACACAGAGGAGATCAAATATCAGAGATTGTGTGTCTGCATGCATGTATGAACTTTAAGATTAGTGACCCACCTTATCCTTCTAAAAACACTGTCCAGGTCTTTCTTCATCTCCACAAGGGTGCGTGTGTGGAGCAGGAAACGCTCATTCATCTGCTGCAGCCTCACATTAGACAGCCCGTTGAAGTTGATCAGCATTTCATTGGTTTTCTCAAAACGGTCGAGCCTGTTTTCACAATTAGTTACAGTTTAATATATTTAGGTGCCAATTTAACAGAAAAAAAGTATAAGCAAAATAGACATCAAGCTTTAAAAAGGCACATGACACTTACATGTGTCTCTGAGCCTGAATGATGGCGTTCACATCCTCAGAGTTGACCATGCTCAGCATCCTGTTACAGAACACCCCAGATGCTGTGGGCTCCCCCATGATTGAGATCAATAGAGTGAAGCTGTAAAATAAAAACATTAAAATCAGTCTAACGAAGAACTTAAAATGAATCCTCAACATACGCAAGCAAAACAAGGAACCAAAGGAAGGCTCGAGCTTGACATTGATGGATACAGTCAATTATCTAACGGATTAAAAGCTAAAATATTATAACATACAAATGGATTTACCATCCTGAAAAGTCAGTCAATTCTAACTATCATGTTTCTTTATAGTATAAATAACAGTATGTTTATAATGAGCTCACCTCAGTTATCAATTAGCAGGCTCGACTGCAGAGGGCTCGAGCAGCCACAGATGGTACCGTTAGCACACTGGCTAAGGCGACAATCGAAGAAACTAAACTCACATGAGCTCCCTCAAGTCTGGTTTATGCATCGGCCTTTCATAAGTCAGTGAAAGACATTTGCAGAATAGAGATTCAACTGACAGCACAGCTGTCAGGGAAATAAAAACAAAGTACTTCCGTGTATTTTTTTTACTTCCGGTCATGGGACCACAGTTTCCGGTATTTCTAAGCCGCCTCTGCATTTTTGGGGGTTGTTTTTGATCAAAAGTGGATCAAAAATGAATTTCATGAAGCAATTTTCAAAGATATATTTAAATAGTTATGACGAGAATTTAAAAAACACAAGTAAAGCACACGTGCGTTTAGATCGGTTTAGGCTGTGAACCACTGAAAACTCCTATAGGCTATTACAGTATTTCTCAATTGCTAAAACACACTTCTTGACATCCACGCTTTTCTCAACACTATAAGCACAAAACCCAATTTTCAAACTACATTCACCAAACCTCTGACTCTTCCTGCAAAACCAAACAATGTTGTCAGATCATACCCCAAGTCAATCAAAATTAAAAACAATACTGAGCAGTCATTACATATACATAACATTTTTAAAACACAATGCTCTGGGCATGAAGCTGTAGAAATAATGTTTATTGTTCACAGTAGGCAAAATTAATTTTGCAAAAAAATAAATTAAATCCTCTGTGAATTGAGCACCTCTATCCAGTAAAAGTAAAGTAAAAACAAATATAAATGAGAAGAATATGGTCTATCACAGTAGCTCGGATTTCATCAGAAGTTACTGTTCTTTGTCTTCTCTCCCCTCCTTTTCCTCCTCGCCCACCTCTTACACACACGCCTCCTCTGCCTCAGATTATTTCTGTCCATTGAACAATCCTCAACAACCAGTGCTCTCTGAACAGGCTTATATTGGTTTCCTCACATCATTAGCCACAAGTGTGATACATTTTGAGTCCTTGTGTTTAAGTTGTGACACCTGTGTTTTAAATGTGTTGAACTTTTGCTACCTGTGCTTACTATTATGCAACACAAGTGCATCACAGTGCAACATGTGTTTTTGTGAGTGAGAGGGAGTTTGCAAGTTGTGTCTAACAAGTGAAAAGTGCTTATGGTTTAGCCAAAAGAGTGACTGATTCAATACATGGGTTCAGACACTAAAGAATTTGGTTCAGACAATAGGCTTTAGTGTTTTATCAATTGAGAAATACTGTAATCCTTAGTATTTGATTTATGAATTTGAAAAATCCTATGAATGTAGACTTATTTTACTAGTCTAGACCTGCTTCTTTGATCAACTTATAAAAATAATAACAACAACAACAACAACAACAATAATAATAATAACAATAATAATAATAATAATAATAATAATAATAATAATAATAACAATAATAACAATAATAACAATAATAATAATATAATTAACTCAACCCAACTCAACTCAAACTTTATTTATAGAGCACATTTAAAATAACTGGGGTTGACCAAAGTGCTGCACAGATCAAAAGCAGCACAAATGACAAACATAACATACAATACAATACTAAAATACAATACTAAAATAGGTAAACACAGTGCAAATATATAATAAAATAAGATAGAATCAAATAAATTCCAATTTAATTAAGATTATGCCAGATGTCCACTCAACCTTGATTAAAAGCCAGGGAGAAAAGATGTGTCTTAAGAGAGGATTTAATAATATTAATGATTACTTTTGTGCTGCCAAAAAACATCAGATTATTTCCATATTACAGTTACAATTTTCTGAAAAGAAACTTGGTAAACATTATCTAATTGAGCGTGTGCATGACAGATCACAGCATGACACAGCCCCACACACTGGCTCTCTGTGTCGAGTGGCAAGTTTGTATTTATTCTCGAGAGATCAATGAGGGGCAGCCTTCTTACAACGATATCGAGTCATTTATAACGGCGTATGAAACAAACAAAGAAATTAGGGAACGTTTTTAGCAGCGGATACACTTTCATCCTGTAGGTGGCGCTCAAGGATTGTGAAAACAGCAGCATGAGCTTTCAGGGGGCACATAACGCTGCACATGGGGCTACAGTGGCAGAAACTCACAGAACCAGACCTCACGCTGCAATTTCTCCGGAAATGGTTCATTCTAGTGTTATTATGATTTTGTCGTTTTTGTTTCTGATCTTCTTCTGTACCATTTCTACTACAAACTTGTTTCTAACTTCAAATGTTACAGCTCATTTATGAGACGTATGAGATCACTTTTCTTACTTGAGTATTTTTTAAATGTGAAAATTTCGGATGGGATGTCAAAGGGAGAAGGTTTAGAAATTGATATCCCAATAATTATATATTAGTGTTCAAACTAACTCATAAATTGTTGGGTGTAACTAGAAATTGTCACTGAGTTGTTTTTCTGGGTTTGAAACGAAGATATCATTACCATTAATAGTGGAAAATTGTTCAATTTGAGCAAGTGAACACTTCAAGTCAGCACAGTGGTGTGATCGTGTGCACTGCTTCCTCACAGCTGAACATCAGTGGTCAAAATCACGCCTGGGGCCTCTCTTAGCCTTGCTCTGGGCTCTACCTCAGGAGTGTGAACCAGGCTTTCAAAACTATCATATTGTACTAAAAAAATTAACACTCTGAGGCAGCTTGTTAATGTGGGATTAGCACTGCTGTTTCACAAGCTGATATGGTTTTAAATCCTTTCTGGGGTCGCTCCTGTTTTGAGGTTGATTTCAAATAACATGTCCTTGCATTCACCGCTTGTACAAGATTAAAAAAAAGACTTATGAAATGAAGTAAACTGAAGTCTTCATCACATGCCCATGCCCTGGTGTCTTATTTAGCCAGATACTAAGACAGGGAAATTATGCAAATATATATCAAATGTATTAAGTTAGCTAACAAAGAAATCTTATTTTGATATATTGTAATTAGATAAACTTTTCAAAGGTAACCAGCATCAGTTTTATGATAACATAAAACTATAGTTTTAAATCCACAAAGCATCATCTTAGGGCAGCACCCATTTTGCTCACTCTGTACTGCATACACCTTGTTTGTCATAGCCCACTCTCAGACCTGAGTGTGATTACAGCCTTTGCCACTATCCATTACTTTATTCCGATCTATTAATATTTGTTTTTCTTGCAACATAATATTATAGTAATATAAAATTTGGTGAACAAGTTCTCCATGAGTATGTGTGTGACATATTCAAGCATGGCATCAACAGCCTCACCTTTTATTTAACCCCTGAAAAGATTCCATGGTGGCCAATTTCAGTTAAGTTATATAGACTTAGATGCTTACCAAGTCTACAGTTTCACCTTTAAGTGGGGCTCTAGAGATTTAAAAAAAATTGTAGCAGCAAATTACAAGTGACAGGGGTTGCAGTGGTAGCAGTAGCTGCAGTGATGGGAGCAGCAACACAGAACCATCTCTCAAACCTCAAAGTTTCTCCAGGAATCATTCACTCTAGTTTATTTCATTCACTGTAGTTATATATATATAAAAAAACAGTACCTCCATATTTCAAGAAAACTCACAAAATTACTTTATTAAGGGACAAGTAAAAAAGTACATGATGTATAAAAAATACAAAACCGCTTTGTCTAACTTGTAAGCTAAGTAAATGCATAGCAACAGTACATGCAAGTCTAGAGTTAGGTAACGCATTGAGCTACAGGCTAAAAGGGAAAAGTACAGTTTGGTTGCAATCTATCATTCGTTTCAGTCTACATGATACAAAGCCAAAGTGATGGTACAGAATAAGTTAGGTTGCACGCAACTCAACTGATGAGCAAATAAATACTTAATAACATTTCACAAATATTGACAACCAGTAATTCAACGCAATGTTAAACAAAGCCTGCGTGAGAATTACATTCGATTTCTGATGTACAAAAAAAACATACTACATATAGGCTAGAGATGAAAATAATTCAGAGCATTACACTTCTAAGTGGAGATGCAGTGATACAAATAAATATGAAATAAATAATGGAACCCATATAAGAGCCAAATGGCCCACCCTCCCCCTTATGTACACAACACACCCTCTGCTCCCAGCTACAACATCACATGTATGAAAGTTCATATTAGTGTTCATTTAGAATACAGTAAACATATATACAAATGACCTCGGACGAGCACAAACGTCCATAGAAAACCTGCATTGATTTGACATTGGGTGAATTTCAATGTGCTTTGGCTTTAATCTGATAAATAAAGTAATATTAGGCTATATATCACAACACATTTGTGGTATACAAGAGGCAATGGCATAGAATTTTAGCTTGTATAAAGTTTTTTTAACCATATACTGACCGAGGAATGATGAAATCACTGATATTTGTATTGCTGAATGACAATAGACCGATTTTGTGTTTTGCTGTTGTATTGTGTAGTATTGTTATGCAAAGACACTTTTTCACTTTTGCTTTTTCTTTTTTTTTTACATATAAAAATAAGTTAAAACTTTAGAGAAATGGATCAACAAAAAAAATAAGAGTAAAATTTACAGTTTATATAAGGCCATGCAAATTTAGTAGACTCATGCATCAGATCATCAGGTCTTTTGGATGAGTGGGCTTACCATTCATGCAAAATGCACTATGTGTTGCTGAGGCCACAATAAATATCGCTACTGTCCCTTTTGTTCCTTAATACCAATCCAGAAATAACACTAGCACTGTCTGTAACACATAATTAAGGCTGGTGTATTTGCTGTTGAAGCTGTGAATAGGCCTTATTTAACCGGGACCCACACACGTATTGGATACAGAGACACTAATCCAGTCTACAAACACAAAGTCTTTGATAGGAGTTGATGTCAGTGTGAAAAAACTCAAACACAGGGGCTACTGTACAGGTCTGCGCTCAGTCAATGTAAAGCATCATTCATTCCAAAACGACATGTCCACCATTTCAAAAAGCAGATATCTACTCTTTACAAAGAAAGCAAAACTAATCTCATCTCTGTATATTAGTCATTTCATCATATACTGTACGCTTATAAATATCCGCATCATTGATGATTTAGCTGTATGTTTGAAACGTTGAGTGATGAATTTCAAGTAGCACCTTTTTTTTCTGTCGCTGAGTGGATCTATTGCGTTTTGGAATAAAATCTCTTAAATGTACCAGCAAACTAGAGCTCCAGCATTTGATCTAAAGCAAATCTATAACACCACGTTTGATGATGGGCTTTTTGACAGGATGGTTGAGAATATTAAATATAAAAGAAAGACAAAAGGAACAAAACAGTCCATAAGTTATTAATGAAATTAAAAAACAAACCTTTGACATTTTATGGAGAAGACCAAAGGATTTCCAGCTGCTTTGTGACTGAAGGCAATCTGAGGCCACTTCTTTCTGTAAGTGCTTTAGAAAAAACAAGAAAACAGCACCCCAAGATTTCTTCAGAGATGTGTGCAACAGAGGAGGGTTTCTCCTTCACCATCCTTCCACCAACGCCCCACTCCTGGTTGGAGGTGTTGTCACGGAAACGCATAGCTGAGCAGGCTCTTGCTCACACATCAGAGTCTCCTTCACTTCCTCTTCCGTCTGGGCTTTCTGCCCGCTCACATCCACGCCCCCCGGGCCCTCCTCTACCTCCACCTCTTCCTCCTCCTCGTCCTCCTCATCATCCTCTTCCTCCTCCTCTTCTCGTTGCTGCTGCTGCCGTTGTTTTTTGCGGCAGCATGGTTTGAACAAATGAGGGTCGATTAGCACTTCTCCAAAGCGACCTTTGTAAATGATTCCACAGCACACTTTTTGCCTGAAAAATAAAGTATTTATTTTGGTTAAAGTGACAGGACAAGTCAAGAAAGTTAGACGACTTTTTTCCTACAAGTTTAAGTCATTCGTCCAAAACATTACCAAGCTATGACAGTGCAACTTTATCTAAATCTGTCTTCTCATCTCAACTACACTTACAGGTGAGTATGAGAATAAAGTGTTGAAAGAGGAGACTGAATGCTGCCGAGGTTAATTAAAAATAAAAGGTGAACCACCAATCCTGTCAGACAGTACAGTAAATGAAATTTAATTCCAGTATTTTTAAATCCTGAAAACCTTTTCGATGATTTTTGCTTTGATTGTTTTTCTGCCCTTATCAAGTTTAGTCTAAAACCTTTTTACACAAATACAAGTGTTGGCTCTCTTTGAGGCAGTGATGACATATAAGCAGGATTTTTAATTGAGAGCTAAAATGTGCAAAAAAACCTTGAAGTGGCACTATAAATCAGGTGAGTGATTTATATTACTTTTAGTAGCTTTTTAGCATTAACAAATAATGGCACGATGTGAGTCATGTATTTCAACAAGTACTGTAAAAAATCATCTATCTTAAGCCTCCTGTTATTTCTGTTTCCCTAGATCAGCAATAATGTTCCTGGGTCAATTTGACCTGGGGCATATTCAATTATCCAAAAGTGTCTGAACCCCCAAAAAATCTCAATAAACATTTTTTAAATCTAATTTTTAACTCCATTACTAACCATTTACATGAATATTTTGTGCAATGGTGTTCTTTAATTCTCACAGATCATGGTTCAATGAGGATAACTCACTCGTTTTTCATTAAAATTAATGTTAAAACTTTTTTTTAATGTACATTGGAAAGCCCTACATATAACTATAATAGTTTTGCATTACATTTATTTTACTTCACATTTAGAATTCTTTATCTTTATGAAGTGATGTTGATAAATTAACATGACACCTCTTCTGTCGCATGCTGCCCAGATTTGTATTCTGCATTTAGCTGATTTGGAAGGCATATATTGTCTAAAATAGACTTTTAAAAGGGTAAATTTGACCTGCAACATAACAGGAGGGTTAACACTACCACCTATTCATTCAGCTGGTGTGACGCATATCAGAGCTGCAACACTTAACTGATTCATCCATTAAAGGAGACTGTTGCACAAATATGTGATAACTGATTATTTTAGTGTTTTTCTTTTTTAAAAAGTCAAACATTTGGCTTTTTTCTCTGATTATAATTAGCAGCTTTTATGTTTATTTTGTAATTGAGAAGCCATGGGTCTTTTTCAAGTAATTTCAAGGCTTATTCATTCAGGCCTACTGATGGGATATTAGTCTCAGCTCCGAAATTGTATTACCCAACACTGAAAACCCTGCACAGTCACGGGAATGTTTTTGATAACCCAGCCTGATTGTAGGATGGTGGAGGATGTCACCAAACTGTAAGCTATAGTGAAAATGATAAAGGTCTGAGTAATAAAAAAATGATCTCTTGCCTTTACGTTTCAGAGCCAAACACGTGCCACTTGGACAGAACATGCTTTCTGATGTCCATATAGTGCAGTATTACTGTATACTGTATATGTGTGACCCCAAAACCAAGACACGTGTGGCATTAAATCTGAGCTAATGAGCTGTTGAATCAACGGAGTGCTCCAGAGTCAGGCTTACCTCTTCCAGTAAGTTAGGTCGAGAAATGAGAAGACAGGGGAGCGGCTTGATCCCCGGCTGAGCTCGGTGTCTGAGCCATCGTCTGACAGGTTGCTGTAACTAGGAGACTGAGCCGGAGAGGCACTGGAGGTGGTGCTGTGGGCGTCTGAGTCTGATGAGCAGAACAAGAGATGGTTAGGCCTTAGCAGCCAATGAGTGATGTAATTTGTGTGTGTGAATGCCAAAAACAGAACTCACTGTTTCTTTTCAACTCTTTCTGCAGCCTGCTGATCTGGCTCGGCCGTGCTTTCTTAGAGATGGACTTGATCTTCTTGGGCCTGGAGGTTATCTTAAGGCTAGGACCTCCCCGAGCATCAACAACCTAAGGGAAGGAGAAGAGAGAAGACCACAATGAGTCAGCAAAACTAACAGAATTTGTGAATGTTAAGTCATCAATAATAGCAATACTGTCCAAACTCACATGGTTCCAGTTCTTCTTGGTTCCCACAGGAAGCTTTTTCCATCGTTTCACCAGGAGTACACAGGCGTTACAGATTTCTCCTGATCGTGTTTCACTCATCCTGTAAGACAATCACACTTTGTGAGGAATTGACACGGGGAAAAATGTCTCCATCAAAACCCACGTGTTCATCTGTGCATCTTACCCGAAACAGCTCCTGAAGTCTTTCTCATAGCGCTTGCTGTCCGTGAAACGAGAGCTTGACGACTTTGCGCGGCAGATGCAGCAGCCATCCAAACTCCTGTACATTTTTGGCTTATGAAAGCCAAACATCTGCGTGCAAAACATGTGTCAAATGTTAACATGGGTCAAATATTATCATCTCAGCCTCTCATCAGTGTGCGTGATGCGCTTACTGCAGTACCTCCCTGCAGCCGTACATTCCAGCTCATGTGCACATTTGATATCTTATTATACCATTTCTGTCTGGCCAAATGTGTAATCAGAAAATAAAACTGGTGTTTTGTCACGCATGGGGAGCACTAAAAGCATGCAGGAAAAGCGATTTTGTCGGAGCATCCCTCCGCTTTGACCCACATGAGGGAAGTAGGTCAACAGTCAGACAGCGTGTCAGACAGATCATGTCACCATGCTGCGCTCACAGGATGCACGCTTCATTTTGGAAACTCAAAATATAAGCACTCACAGCCTGATCCTCCAGGCAGTGGGCTATAGGATGGATTATATCAAACAAACTCCCAAAATTGGAGAATTCGTCGCCGGAGAAATGCAGGAATATAAACATATCGGGGAGTTGTAACCCGAAATGAAATACGAGCCCCGATTGAGCCAAGGAATTATGATTTATGTTGCTAGGCAAAATTTAATCTGCACAGCACATGTGGATCTGAACTGCGGCAAAACTGCGAGCCGCGCCCCCCAGACTGGATTTTTTTTTTCCTGCCATCAGTCCTGGGGGTCTTCTGACAGTGCAGTGCCACAGAGAGCTCAGACAGAGCAGGGGAAAATGAAAGAGCTCTCACTCTGCTAGTAGTACCAGGTACCAGGTCAGTCACCGTGGTTGTGTGGACTATACTATTGGAGCCAGGTGACTTTCTCCAGGCTGTAAAATTTGTATAGGTATATAGATGACAGCAGATTGTAAAAATAATTTTGAATCAAGCCTACCTCATTTTTAGAACTAAAACAACTTGACATAATAACTGCACATTATAAATACAAATGCTGTAACAACTGAACCCCCCCGGGGATCAATAAAGTAATATCTTATCTTATCTTAATCAAAATTGTCATACATGTGCACATGTTGGATTGGTATAGGTCTACTATTCCATATAGATTAGTAATGAATACAATAAGCATAACAATAGTCAGATTTGATGTACCAACATTGTTACAATGAGCACAGATGAGGAAACTCACAAACAAAGCCACTTTAAGTTAAAACTCAGTTTAACCAAATTGCTTTGTTGTGATTAAAACTCAACGACAGCAGCCACTATTCCACTGCCCACTTAGAGGTCACACATTAATAACAGACATTTAAAGTGTAACTGAACCCCACACCCCTTTTTTTTTTAGCCAAAAACATATTCATATAGGGATTTAGTAGTGCTGTTAATCAATGTGGGTCTTGATCCCAGCAGTATATTACGTATTAAAATTCCTCAAATTGTGTTGAAAATGTGTGAAAATATGAAATAGGGTAATAATGTATATTAAAACTATACAGATTTGACCAATGAGGGGTCAAACTGATCTGATAAATCATCAATACCCACAATTAAATATGTCACTTTACTGATGCTACATAAAAACTTGTATCAGCAAGGTGCAAGTATTCTGGAGTGCGTTTACAAGGTCGAGTTCATTCTCAGCATCGAGTGTCTCATCTGTAAAGCACAGACGATCTCTGCAGCAGAATACAGTACGTGACGCAACTCAACATGGCAACACACTTCAAAGGCGGAGGCAGTGTGGAGAAGGGGGTGTGATGCGATTTTCCGCAAAAATTGTAATATTAGAAGTAAACTGTATCAAATATCCAAAAACCAGTCCAAACATGCCAAAACAACATGATCGTTTTCAAAATTAAAGCCGACATCGAGAAATGCACTTGTTTTTATCGAGAGAAAAGTGCAAGTCGCCAATTTCACCGCCCACTCCAGCGAGGAAGCATGGCATGCCACACGACCTGCTTCATGCGCACCCATTTTATGATGACTGTCCTCTGCTCGACGAAACCAGACTTTCTCCTCTTTTCTTAACTTTACGCATTGAAATAAGTTAATAAAAACGTGTATGGAAAGCACAATTTCGCGTCATGAATGTTAAGAGAAGACCGTACTCAGACAATCGTGTAATTTGATCTTTACTCTTTGTTATTCCACAGCCGCGTCACTGCAACAGTCCTCCTCCAACTACATGTGCACGAAGTTCAAAGATACGCTGCTTTAAGAGTCGGTGTTTATAACCTTTCTGTAGATTAAACTGTATTTTTATAACAGCGTGAGCTTCTTTACACGTTAAGATATACTTTGTGTTTGTGGCAGCTGTTTTGTTGACATCAGCGGCCGCGTGCTGAGACGCATCTCTGCTCCGGGTGGGCGTGAGAGATTCAACTTGGCTTATTTAGCAGGAGTAAACGTGTAGTAGACTGCAGGGGCGCATCACAAACACAATCTGTGGCCATTAAAGCTGCTTACTTGACAGTGTTTTCGACCCTAGCTTATATTACGACAGGCTTTTATTGCATTTTGAGACCGAAAGCGGTGTGACTTCCACCGACAGCCTTGAACAAACAATATCAACACCCATCTTTTGCTCATCACGCTGGCGCATGAATCCCACATTGATAGTATTTAACAAATACGTGCTTATTTCGCTTTCTGCACACTTCGACCATGTTCTTTTTACAGTTTATGAGTTAAACTACACATCAGCTTGACCACCCGGTCTCTCCTGCTGCAGGCCTTAAAAGAGCAATTGTTCTGAGATAACTCGAAGCTTGTTTTGATTTACACGTCTGAAACGCCAAACTAAGACTTTACTACCTTTAAAGCTACAAAGACTGAACCAAACAAATAAATACCGACTGCATACATTACCTTGTTGCAAATTGCGCGAGCTTGAAACAAAGTAATAGTCCTGTGAGCGCGTCGTTACGATGTGACTATTATGAAAATCAACCCGCATCAGTAACCCGTTCCCTTGTTGATGTCTGCGCTTGTGGACGGGACTGGATAGTTGTGGACAGAGTGCGCATGCGTTGTATCCACACCTCCATTTCAGAGTAGGGCAGAAGGCTTTTTTCTTTTTCTTCAATCAAACCATTTACATAAACGACGTATGACGTATCCGTGCGTCTGCATTCTACTGGCCTTATAAGGATGGGAACATTGCGCGGGAACAGGGGGCTCGGCCCCGGTTGCTATGGCACATTGGAGAGTGTAAGCAAAGGGGCGGGGCCTGTCGTTTTACTACAGGACGCCAGATGGCCCGTCTGGAGGCCTACGGTTTTTAGGAGGCTCGGCGTCTCGCAGGGATATACGCTTTGTTGATTTGAATTGCGTGACAACTACTGACCAGATTAGGGGTAAATAAAAGGTGGGTGAGACAGGGACTCCATCCAGTGGCTGGCTCAGGGCGAGCACCCATTTGGTTCTTGTTTTTTATACTGTAGCTAACAAATGCTGCTGACACATAATAGAACACTATTTTTGTTAACTTGTAGCAGAGTTTACATTTTGTGTGTGCTCTAATGTCAGTTAAAAGTACATGCAAATTGATAGTGGGAATAAACCCATTGGCTAGAGGAATACAGATCAAAATAAAATAAGTCTAACAATATTGTAAACTGTGGAACAGCCTGCCAGAGATATTGAGACTTTTAAATGTAAACAAAAAACGTAATTATTCAGTCTGGCTTTTATGTAGGGTTTAACAATTTTATTACTTAGCTTTTACTGTAATATTGATTTAAATGTTGCTTTATTATTTTAGTAATTTCAACTTAGGCTATCTTATTCTATTTTTATGCATTCATTCTTTTATTTATTTATTTTATTTATCTACTCAGTTTTATTGATATCTTCAGCCTTAGTTTTATTTTCAACTCTTATCCTTACCCTTTTATAATCTATTTACTTTAACTATTTGTAATCTTAATTTTGATGCTTATACACATTTATTTTTGGTGCGCATTAGTCTCTAGTTTATTTCAGGTAATTTAATTAATTTAATTAAATAATTATTTATATTATTATCATTGTTATTGTTATTATTATTATTATTATTATTATTATTATTATTATTATTATTATTAATATTATTATTAATATTAATATTATCATTATTTTACCCCTATATGTCTTGCAACTGTTTTATTTCTGCTTCTTTCTTGTCTTTCAATTGCTGTAAAGCACTTTGGGTTTGATTTGTATGAAAGGTGCTATATAAATAAAGCTTGATTGATTGATTGATTACAATCCAGTCCTCATCATTATCTCAGGTTTCATCACAGTTTTAAATGATCAGCACAGCAACATGAAAAATACCAAAAATGTCCATCTTGTATTAACTTTATTCTTTTATCACATATTTCATAAATAACAATTCATTATTGCTTCCTCTAATTTGTACTTAAATGATAATAGAGGCTTGGTCTTTGTTGGTTACATAGTGCTTGCAGGGCAGTGCAGGAGACAGCATATTTATACTTCTTTAACTGTTAAATTAAATGCAACATCAACGTAATACCTAGGGGTTTGAACAACCTGTGCTCTATGTCAGAAGACAACCGAACAGTCATAAACGGAAAGCATGACTACTGTACGTATATTCAATGGAGCATGATTAATGAAATCTTTTGTTTTACACAGACGAAAAATATGCCACGAATTCATCACACCATAATAACAAATGGGCACCCTTCTATCAAATATATAATGAAGAAACTTATTTACAATGATAAAGAGGGAGAAAAGCTTCCTATCAAAGTGGCAGAGACTATTTGAGCTGACACAATTAGGACAATAGTTTGGTTTCAGTGTGATGATTTCATGAGCACAACTCTGCAGTGTGTGACCTCAAACTGAAATAAACAAAGAGAAACAGGCAAGAGCATAATAATATACCATTTTAACATAGTAAGAGAGGGGGTGGGGTAACTTTCCAGGGTATATTTACTAAGATATTAAATGAACTATGTCCAGAAAAATGCTTCTATATAATAAGGCCTGAGTCCTGATAAATCACATCACATTAAGACATAAAACAAACAGATTTTGGCCATGCATGTGCTTAGTTCAAATTTCAAGTGCAAGCAATACAGCAGTTGAAGGAGAGTTACAGTGGTTGTAAGGTTGGGTACAGTAAATGGTGTGAGCTGTGAAAATTTCTACTGTAGATGTGAGGTTATGAATGACTCTCTATTTCTCCTCAGGGAAACAGAATTTCACAGTGTAAACAAGCATAGGAAAAATCAGACTATTTCCTGAAGCAAATACAGAATATCAGACATGTACATCAATGAACAAGGCAAAATGTTTGGAGCTCCAGTTGCCAGTGGCTTCGACTAGTCCACTCTCCTTTTTTAAATAAAGTCAACATTTTTAAGAGTCTGAGTATATGTCCTTTCCCCGCCAATGAAATGATGAACGTTTGAACCCATCAGAAATCCTGCAGCAGGGGATCCAGCAGGTGATACAGCTCCATGAGTATCTTTCAGGGTCAGAGGTCAACTCCTTTTACTAGTGCAGTCTCCAAGGTGATGGTGAACTCATTGAGTGTGTGCAGGATGCGAGAGAGCGAGTGAACAGCAGCACGGTCCCTCATCAGAGCCCCTTCCTCGTATGTCCGCGCTGTCAGAGGGAACGCCGCCAGCAGGGGGAGCCACTGAGAGAGAAGCCGGTCCCTATCAGGAGACACAGGTTGGTGGTTGTTAATGTGTAAAAAATGCATGATAAGGTTAAGCATTGAACTGAAGGTGGTTTCATCCTCAAAAGACATAATTGTTTACACTTGTGACAGCTTTGATCAAGAAACTAAGATTCATGGACTTAATACCAACAAGCAGCGTGCTGTTATCTTTAAACAAATGTGTTGTTCTCTGTTTTCACTGATGTAAAACTATTTCCTTTGAATACACAAAGATATGTCACAGTCACCATTAAGCAGGGCTTTAAGTGAAGGACAGCAGTAAAATTATGACTTATTGAACAAAAATGACGAGTTTGTTTTTGGGCTACTCTTCCTCCCTGTGCTGTATGTTGTGTAAATGGTTCAGTGTGAAAAGCAGCAGTCTTGTCATGGTGTTGGATTATTCATCAGAGCCTTAGGAAGGAAACTGTATGACCTCTAAAGGAAATAATATGATGACGTAGATGTTTAAAGATCTCAAATTCCAATATTTTAAAACATCTGTCCTAGTTTTGCTCAACATAATCATTTATTACAGCATATCAGGCCACTAATAAAGCTATTGATGAATTAAAACCCCTGACACATCTTTCTGTTCATTAATGTACGCGTAATGGGTTTAAAATTCTGACTGCTCACCTGATTCCCAGGCAGACAAACAGCTGGAACTTTCCCTCTTTTCCAATGTTTCGTGGCGAGGCATTGATTGCATTGACGTAGTGGCACAGTGAGTCAACAGGTGGACCCTTTGTCAGTGTTGATCCATGCAGGTCACCCATCTGATCAGCTGTCTCTATGGAAACCACTGCTTTTTCTAAGGCAAGAGTAGATCACATAACTGTCTGTAACTTCATACTAACACTTTTTCATATAAACAGCCAAGAAGAGAAACTAGGGCATGAAAGACTCGGGATGGAGAGAGTAATACACAACCATGCATTTTCAATCATGTAATATAAATTATAACTTCATGGCCACTAGATGGAGCAAAAACATTTGAGAGAAGGAAAAACTCCCTTTTAATGCGTTAAAATTCACAGTACTTACCCACAAAGTCCCAAACAAACACGTTCCTCTGGAAGAGACGGTTAGATTTGAACCCGTGTAGAAGAAACTTCTCCAAAGAGAGCACCAGACCTCCTTCACCACACAACAGGACCGTCAGGTTTCCTCTCTGAGTCAAAGAAATGAGAACAGTTATCACAGTCTCTGTTAGCATGAGGCTCATCTTTAAACCTCTGTAAAACCGCAGATATAAGTGATACAAGGCACTGCAATTTTCAAAATCCCTCCAAGCAGAGAGTGAAATGTTTACTTCACGATCTAAAGGGCTGTTCTTTCATCTAATGGGAGGAAGCAAACAGTACAAACCAAATGCTTGTACATTAAAGCCTGTGTACTGAGGATGTTATTACAAAGCATGAAGGGCTATTATAGATAAACTAAAGTGATCCATCAAGTCTCTTCAGCGCTTTTAACTTGCTGCTGGGATGAGAGAGGCTGGTCTGATACAAAAATGAGACAAAGCAGGGGTAATGAGCCGTGTTGGGGATATAAATAACAGAGGCAAGAGGTTGACAGTCCGACACGTCGCTGCAGAGACGCTCTCTTTTTGCATGAACTGCTTCAGCTTAGTGAGCCCACAGGTTCAATGAATGCAGGAGCTAAATTAGTGGGACACAATTATATGACATACCTCTTGTTCAGGTTTGTGGAAGTGTTTAACAAGGTTATTTGCCGCCTCTCTCATGTCCTCGTGTACCTCAACAGACAGCATTCCTAAAAGGATGAATGACAAAAACAGTCACAAAGAGAAACATGAGGATAAGATAATACCAAACACAACGGGAAGTGGACTCTGGCTGAGAGGAAAAGGTGATACAGGAGCTGAATCTGTTATTGTAGTGAGAACACTAACAAGTAGGTCATCCATTGTACTAAAGAATGTGTGCTTTGTCAGGACGTACTGCTTCTGCTGCCAAGTGATCCCAACACTGTCCGCATACTCTGTGAAGGAGAGGCCAGCTCTGGAGGCGTCCCTGTCCATCGTCCAGAATCCTCCTCAGCACCAGGTGACACCAGCTGACCAATGAGAACTCTCTCCAGGCTGCCATCACCCACGCCTTTCCCCAACCACCGGCCGCATGGGAACCTGAGGGGAAAGAAGACAGTTTTTCAGTATGTCCACTTAAAAAAATGTGAGATTAAATTTAGTCAAGAGAACAGAAAACAAAAGAAGGCAGCAATATATGGATCTTCTGATCTGTTCTCAGTGCTATGCGGAAGATTTTTGACATGACATTCTAATATGTAATAAAACTGCAAAGAGCGGAATTATGCTCTAGATCAGGGGTTCCCAAAGTGTGGGTCGGGACCCCCTGGTGGGTCGCGAGACACAATTGGTGGGTTTTGACATGTCCTTCAGAATTTTTTTAAGTTATCTAAAAATAGTACATTTAACCCATTTTAGTAAAAAATAGCCACAAAAATAGTAGCCAAAATAGCTAAATTTGAAATAAAACCTTGAAAAATTTAAATGTAATGAGTTGTCTATCTTTCTTTGTTGCCAGATGACTCCTAAGTTTAGGTTTAGTGAACAGTTAATAATCAAAAGCATCAGTAGCAGTAGGTTAATTCATAACAGCACAGGAAACACATGCTCATATACGTAGGTAGGCTGATTTTCTGCAGACCAGCTAAATGAAGCCACATTAAATCACTTCGAGCGAATATTTTGGAGGACGCAGGCTGAAAAGTTTGGGAACCCCTGCTCTAGATAGATAATCCATCACAGTGTGAATGCAATCATTTATTTTATATGTCATTGTATCATCATCATTTGTGTACATTATAATTGTTGACTCTTTTACTTGTTTCTATGAATTTGTTCTAACGTGTAGAAAATACAGACGGCTAAATGGGTGCAGTATTTCAGACAAAGTAAACTACTGGATTAGTAAAGTGTAGCGTGTAGAATGCATTCCATTGCATCACATTGCATCGTATCGCATCATATCCATCTCAATAATCATATTGCACTGCATTGTACTTAACCACATCATTTAAAAATAATAATAATAATAATAATAATAATAATAATAATAATAATAATAATAATAATAATAATAATAATAATAATGATAATAATAATACATTTTATTTAAAGGCGCCTTTCTCGGCATTCAAGGACACTACACAAATATATTTATATACATACACAAATTTACATTAAAGGAAACAAAATCAAAATCAAAATCAAAACGATATAAACTGACAAAGTGGTAAGAAAATATAAACAATAAAAAGTGACAGTGCAATTGGAGTCAGACGGAGTATGGCCTATTTATGACCTATTCTATCAAATCATATGGTATCATGTTTCTCTGTATTTCATTGTATTCTGCCGTATTGTATCGCACTCTCTGCTATTATATTGTATCTCTATCACCTTGCATTTTTAGCCACTTTATTGTGTGGAGCTGCAGTAATGAGTGTTAAAGGTGACATATCACGCTTTTTTCATCAATATAAATTGGTCTAAGAGGTCCCCAAAACATGTCTTTAAAGTTTATGCTCAAAAAAAACACTTTGAAATCAGATTTTGGCATGCCTGAAAAGCCCTCTTCTTCAGCCCTCCTCAGATCACTCTGTTTTCTCTCTGACCACGCCCCCTCAGGAAGTGGATGTGGCCTCGGCTCTCCAGCATGTTGATCTAATGTTTACATGTTGGCTGAATATACACGGCTGCTCACAGATCGCGTTACTTCAACCCTCTGAATTTGATCCAGAATCTGATCCTGATGGAGAGGCGCCTGCAGCAGGATCTTTCTGAACCATTGGTCCCAGATTTAGTGTTTCTTGTTGTTTTATTTATCAGTACTTCGACGTGTGTCTTGGTACACAGCTACTAACATGTAGCTATGTGGCTATGCTAACTAGCGCTAGCACTTTTCCATGACAAATAAAAATCATCTCCTAGATCTTCAAATCTGCAGATGTGGGGAGTAAAACCGACCTCTGCCAGAAAGGCAGCAGGACCTTTCTGAAGGATTGGTCACAGATTCTGTGTTACTTGTTTTATTTGTCAGTATGTAGACGTGTGTCTTGGTACACAGCTACAGCTACAGCTACAGCTACAACATGTAGCTATGTAGCTATGCTAACTAGCGCTAGCACTTATCCATGATAAATAAAAATCATCCACTATATCTTCAAATCTGCAGATATGGGGAGTAAAACCGACCTTTCTGTTTATTAAGACAGCCTACAACTAGCATGCCTCCCTCCTAAGCTCCTTGTTAGCACACATTTGTGCAGGTAATGAAAAACGGAGGGGGGGTTGAGTTGTATTTTATACAGTCTATGGGCTGAACAAGCTCCGAGCTCTGACTCCGTGACAGACCGGATATTGTTGTGACGTAACAAAAACACGGAAGTCTGAAACGGCTCATTTCACAAACATTTACAAAAAGGTGTAGAAATCAGAACAGGGGCAGAATGGATTTTTTTCATTCTCGGGGGGTTTGTAGACATGCCAGGGAAACATATTTCAGGTAGAGAACCATTAAAAAGTCGATTTTGCATGATATGTCACCTTTAAGAGATGAGAGGCTAATTGAAGTAGGAATCTTACTTGTAGGTGTGTCCTGTGATCTCATTGTACACCATCACACAGTCTATCAGACACTTGGCCAGCAGGCCGGAGTTCTCCTGTCCCAGCTGCAGAGTGCTCAGCCTGCCCAGATTCTTACACTGAAATTAAAAGTAGGAACAAAGTAAGTAAGTACAGCCGTGTATTTGACTCTGTCAGACGTGATGATGACCTTTCTACTGAGGATCACATACAAACCTGGAAAAAAATCTCTTGTGTATTCTTCGGGATCTGTCTAACTCCTGAATCACCCATTTCTCCTGACACACACACCCAAGGGTTTACTGTTGCCATTGCAATACTCAGCTTCTTCATGGGTATTATGACAACACGGTATGGAACACCTGGAGAGACACAAGAAACAAAGAGTAGAATTGTGGTCCTCTCACAAAACTCGGCAGCTGAATTGGGTAAATTGTGCCTTTTGTTTGAGGTTTCTTGTGAATCCATGGGATACAGGGTGCATTTAGGTAAAACACAACCCGCAGCAAACTTTCATTGTCCTTGAAAGTTATAGACTCTCCAGTAAATTCCACTGTTCTCTTGTTAAAGTTTATGGGACTCACTGATGGAGGTGAAGACGCGTGTGAAGCAGAGGTAGTCCACAGTGTTGAGAGAGAGCAGATGGAACAGAAACTGCTCCCTTTCTTCTTCACAGAGCAGGAATGAATGAGGTTTATACAACTGTCTGTCAGGGGACCAGAGGAAAATAAATGAAGTTAGTCAAAATCATGGGACCTTTTTGGGTGAAATCCATAAAGACTAGATATGTTTCTATTTGTGTTTATGTAAATTGTCAGTCAATTCTGACCTGAGCAGCTCCTGGTTTGTCAGCAACTCTTTAAGATGTTGAGAAAGCATTTTCTTCTCCAGAGCCAGGTGGATCCAAGCCCGAGCCTGACCCACCTCAGACAGACCCTCACTCATGGTTTGGATGAACCTGGAAGAGCAATACGTCATTGATGAAGCAAGAAGTGAAAAACAAGATATAACTTAAAATTTCCTCTCCTCCCCTTTTATGAACACATGAAAACTGCACAAAATTGATGTGCTGTGAAACTGTATTTAAATGTTGTCTTTACCTCATATCCTGTGTTAGCGTTCCTCTCAGGATCAGAGTGCCATCATCAAACGTTCTCTGGTCTGAACCGTTACACCCTGGACAGACAGTGAGTTTAACACAGATGATTATTCAACCCTTTTGTAGGATATTTATGCAAAAAACACAAAACATCCTGGTTGTGCTCTGACCTGGAGACTCAGTTGGTGTCTCTGTTTTCCCCTGGGCCGCCTGATAATGAAGCAAATGAGACCAAAGAGCGGACTTCCCCTGTTTGAAATAAACATACTTGTCAATATTAGTCATGTTGCTGTCTTATAAACATGATGTGATTGTTTTTGCATGAGGAAACACAGATTCAGATGTTTTTTTAGGTCATTTTAGCAGATAAGGCATGTTGCGTTATGTGTGAGTGTGCGCCTGACCTGTTTCAGCTGCAGCCCATGGCCCCAGGTTCTCTCTAGCAGGTCACATAGGCCGTGGATGAGTGTGTTCTCCTGTAGGCCTGTGATGTTTGCTTCTCCCTGACCCAGTTCCACACTCTCCTTTCCCATCCTTTCCATCAGCATCCGTTTAGTCTGAAAGGCCAGGGAACATGTTGTGACACTGAAGTTATTTCAAGAAATCAATGAAAGCAGTGCCTCCATCATGGCACAGACAGAGCTCTTACCTTGAGACGACACTCGCTCAGAAGCCCGTCGACGAACTCTCGGTGAGTCTGAGTGACAGCTTGTGGCGACATGTCAAGCAGCTTAGACTGGCGGAGGTTTTTTCTTGCAAATGTGTGCTTCTGCGAAATAGGTTTGAGGGAATAAATCAGACTCAGGCTTTCTAAATCCAGTTGTGGGTGTGTATGTGTGAATAAGAGAAGAGAGCGAGAGAAAGTGAGAGAGAGTACCTGTCTCTGTTCATTGTCCGCTCCTGAGTGTTCAGTCGTTGTTGATCTCTTGGGGTTGCTCCTGCGTGAAGCTGTAACTCGACTTGACCACCTGTTCACACAGATAACATGGAAAACTTGACATGTGTCTCTATATTTCAAACATGTCTTCATATATTTTGGCAGTTATTGAAGTAGAGAGTGATATACAGGGATATACATTTGTAGCTATTCTCATTTTATCCACAGCACTTCATGTTGCAAAATCTGTTACAAAACCAAACCAAAGCTCTCCTCATTGGCACCAAATCCACCATAAAACCTGACAGTCTTGATGTCATCCTTAACAGCATGCAATCATTTCAAGCTCACATCAATACTGTCCCTCTGTCCTCACATTTCCATCCACATAACATTCATCACCTTCTTGAGCCCTCACACCCAGCAGTACCATTATTCTTTATCACACCCTGGTTACATCCTGCATTGATTATATCGTACTCCTGTCCTTCAGCAGCTTCACCGGCTCCCGGTCAATAACCGCATTGACTTCGAGATGCCATCCCTCACCTTTAAGGCCAACCTTGCTCTTCTGAGCCTCTCTGAACTCCTGCACATCAGCACACCCACCCACACCCTCAGGTCTTCTTCTTCCATTCAGCTCACTGCATCATCCAAACTCCATCTCAGAACACAATGTTTTAATGCACTGTTTCCTGTTTGTTAATTTTATGGATCTATTTTTTTAACATTGTTAACTCTGCCTTGTAAGTTGACGTTCAGTGTTATGAAAGGTTCCTATAAACAAAATGTATTATGATTATTCTAATAAAGTGTTATTATTTTGTACTTAAAAAAGTGGATGGTTAAAAATGAAACAGTGGACTACTTATCTGACCCAAAAGACCTTAATACTGTTTCATTTTTATGTGGCAGGGGCTTTTAGGAACTTTTAACCCAAAGCCATTAATCATCCTCTTTTTCTGGTTATACCAAATTATTCCAATTTAGATCATTAATTGATTTCTTAGCAAACGATCTTTTTCAGCTTTCCTATTGTTTTTGGATAAATATTCACATATTTTTAAAATGTATTTATGCCAATACTTCCAATAATATATCAATCACTCAAAGTTTACTATTTCAATGACATATCTATTACTATGAAGTAGTGCTGTAGTCAAGACCACATTAACCGAGACCGAGACATGTCCAAGACCTGAGTGCATCGAGACCAAGACAAGAGCAAGACATTTAGGGATCGAGACCTAGTCAAGACCAAGACAAGACCAAGACAAGACCAAGACAAGACCAAAACAAGACCAAGACCAAGACAAGACCAAGACCATATATATCAATGAAAAATCATTGTGAGAGTTAACAAAATAAAAGACTTCTGTTTATTTTATTTAAGTTTGCTTTGAATACTATTGACAGCAACAAACAAGGTTTGGTTTTGTCTTTGTAGCCTTTCTTTTGACTCCTTAAGTTAATTTTTTTCTCTTATCACAGTAATGAGAGGGACACAGTGCATCAGTGGTGGTCTCGACCGGTCTTGATATGAAATATGAAGTCTGCCCAGTCCGAGACTGAGACAAGATTGAGTAAAAATGCTTTCGATTACGAGACGAGACGAGACTGAGACCTGAAATAAGCAGCCTTGAGACCAAGACCGGTCTCGAGTAGTACAACACTACTATGAAGTAATCAGTTGAACCATTTGTGTATTTAATCCAACTGTAAATTGACAGGACAGCTGAGGCAGACATTGGGCTGATGTGGCAAGGTCTTCTCCTCTGTTTAAAGGGTGCACAATTAACCAACTCAGGTAACAGTTTTAACTGAGTTTAACCAATCCTTCTGGCTTAAAAGTCATACTGTTTGTAAAGTTTACAGACAGTTTCAACCATTTGTCCTAACTACTCCTTGTATGTCTAAGTACCCATGATTGGGCATCACAACTGTAATGCATTGTTACTGATAACCAGCAGGAAACAAAGACTCACTTGTTGGAGTTTTGTCCCTGCGCCAGCACATCAGCCTGCAGCTTGGGGAAATAGCCTGGCTGGTGACGACCCTGACCGATCTTCATGTCCAGCAGGTGGGGGTGTATGGCTGTGTGGTCCGCCTTCAGCATCCTTCGCTCAATGGCCTGAGCTGCAGAGACAAACACAGCACTGGTTCAGATTAACTGTAGCTTAGATTATCCCAGGTGAGTCACGATGATAAAGAAATATGCAGGTAGGACTTGTTGCTTGACACTGTTGCCTCTTGCGTGACCATCTTGTTATGTTTTGGAGAGCTGCTGGTTATCGTAAGTTTCTTTTCCAGGAAAGCAGCAATATGACCATCCACAGACTGCTACAGCAACCTCTTTGTATCTGAGGCTAAATGTGTACAATGGAAGAGTAGAATGAGATGCAATCAGTGCACTCGCTGCTGCAAGCTTAGTGGACTTGAAACCATTTTCACAGGACACAAAAGCCTGTTTTCAGCTTATTTCTATCTTACTCATTCCCTACCACAATATTCAGTCCATCCCTCTTTAATTCCCCAACTCTACCCTCCTTTCCCCCCCTTTCTCTTTATCGTATAACATTCCCTTCCTTATATATTTCAATTATAAATCAGAGTATTTGACTTTAATTTCTACTTTAAAAATATATGCACAAGTTACTTTTTGAATAATAATTGTGCTGGTGGACAAGATCCCGAGCAGAGCTTAAGCAGCATCTTTGGGGCTTTTCACAAAAGAGAGAGAAAGATAATGTTTGCAGGAAAGCCGAGCAACATGAGCAACATGAGCAACATGCTAAATAAACCCAAACAGAAGAACAGATGGTGACAGATTTGAGGATTCCCTCATGAAAATCTGGCAACCACTTCAATCATATTGTGCTGCTCAATCTGCCAACAGAGGGATGAATCTCTTTTCTGTCTAAATCTAAATCCTAAAAAGAAACAGATTAAGCATCCTAATGCTACTCTTGGTTTGTATCAGGTTTTCATTAAAATGATCAGTTGAATTTACTTATGCTCTTAGAAGCTGTTCACTAAGGCTTAGCAAATTCTTATGTTTAAATTTACATCTAAGGAAATAAGCAAAATTGTATCAAGAATTGTGTGGAGAAAGCTCAACTTAAAGCACATTTCTGTTCTTCTAACACATTTTTTTCCTTGTGTTCCAAGTCCTTTATGTGTAAGCAACATATTCTGTATGTAGCACAACATCCTCTTTGATCAATGGCCACATAATGATCCACTGTACCTGACTCAAAGAGCGAGGTGCACTTCCTGTAGCACCAGTTACGGGGGTCTTCTTCATCTGTGTCGTACAGTCGTTCTCTCTCCAAACGGTTATCAAACAGCTGCTGCATCGGCTCTCTGTCTGCCCAGCGTGAAATCACCTTCCCATCCACAAAAGAGGAAAACATGGACGTCTCCAGGAAATGGGACAGGAAGTGCAGATGGGCCGCAGGCTGGACTGAGAGGAAGGAACCCTGAAGGAGTGAAAACCACAAACATGTTATACATGGACCGGGATTTTATGCTCCTTTCAAAAATATCCGGAGAAACAACAACAAAAAATCCTTACATTTCATGACCTATGGTTTGATCAATCTGTGTATTGACCTTTACTGAATTACCTTGTCGAAGCTGAAGGTTCCCTCTCTGTTACTCAACCAGGAGTCCAAATCAAGAGCGCTGTGGATGACAAACTCTTCATACCTGCCAAACGTGGCAGCAAAACGTCCAGCGAACACTTCCCTCAGCTGAATGTTCAGTTTTGCATCCTTCAACTCTTCCTCCTCCTCCTCAAACACATGACCTAGAGTCTTTCCTCCATCTGACGTCTTGTCTCCTCCACACCTCCGCGCCAGAGCCTGCAGCCTCTCCAGCACGGCCAGCTCCTCGCCTCCCAAGTTCCCGTTCCTCCTGTCCTCCATCAGATCCTCTAGCACTAGGCTGCTCAGGCGGGGGGAGGCGGTTGTGGCTGTGGGCTTAGTGACTGCACCACCCTGCGGAGGCAGTCCAAAGCGCAGCAGCACCTCACTCAGCTCCTGGATGAGCTCTGCCTGATCTGGAAACACGGGGAGGTCCTCAGGGGCCTCGACACAGTGGTTGTCAATGTCCACAAAGCAGAGGTTGGCCTGTGTAAGAACAAGAAACACTTTTCAGCTGCTTTCTCCATCAGATAATCATAACAGCTTTAACCCATCTTAATGCACAGACTCATTCATCACGTGAAGACAGAGTGTCTGAGCTTTAACATCCAATTAAGATTACAGATGAAGACTCTCATTTCATTAATAGATTCTTGGTGTTTCATCATGATATGCCCTCTGAGGATATCTGCATGTGAGGGATTACACGATTACTATTATCTCCGCAACAGGAGACACTGTGGAAAGCTGCATATCAGGCTTTCACACAGAATCTGAGACCTGTGCCCATGAAGCAGCTTAGGAACCAGAACTGTAAGAACTATTTAAAAATAGCGCTACTGTAAGCAGCAGTGCAGCACAGCTCTGTCAGCAGCAGCGAGACCTTCAACAGTGACCTCAGGCTGTCAGTTTGCAGCCTCGAGGGAAGCTGGGAGACGAGTTGGAGAACGGACAATTGCAGACATCCTCTCACTCTGTGCACCTTCATCTTCCTAGTTAATGCATCCACTTCTGAGTAGTTAAAGCATCTCTTTCAATCACATAGGACATCATATACTTTAAAAGTCTTCCCTGCATAATTAAAAGTAGTGTTTTTGATACATCTGAACTTATCTGTCCTCCTTTCAGATTCAAAAAAACACTCCAACTTAATTTCTAATGTGTTTAAAGTATTCCTCGCAAATTACCCGCACTACACTGCAAGACTCAAGAAACAAGCGCCAATCCTTAATTTGATTTAATTATTCAGCAAGTCCCATTTTCTGCGTCCTTCACATTCTGCATTTTTGCTTTCATTCCCCAAGGTCTCTTTCAACTGCATCCTTTCTGGGGCAATGCAACTTCAAAGAGGCTTCAAAGAGATATTCATGCAGAATAAAGTGATCTCGGGTTCAGGACTAGATTCGTAAAGGAAGGGGGAGGGGGTGAGCAGCGGTTTGAGGAAATATCGTCTCGGCAGGCCGCAGGCAGAGGGCGAACTGTCACGCATGCAGCACAGAGCGGATCAGCAAATAGCTGGGAGAGCTTTTAACAGAGTTCATTTTATTTAATCCATTTTTATATCCTTTAATGTGTATGTTTATATCTGCATCCAGATATTAGAACTGGCATGTTTTCTGAAGAGACAACAGACACAAATACACGTGAGATGTTTGTGTACTGCTGTACCTCGTGTGGTAGGTGGAGAGAGGAACGCTGAGCTCCGACTCTGCGCTGGATTCCCATCAGGAACGGCACGGGAGCGTCCAAGAGGTGATGAAGAGGTGCAGAAACAATGGGCAGGTAGATGTGTTGCCACTGGAACGGGAACAGCAGTGTGGTAACGCCTTCTGCCACTGTCATCAAACGCTGGTAATCTGAAGAGAGAGCGAGAGAGAGAGAAAAAGAGAGAGAGAGAGACAGATAGAGAGAGAGAGAGAGAGAGAGAGAGAGAGAGAGAGAGAGAGAGAGAGAGAGAGAGAGAGAAGGAGACATCAGCATGAATGAATCACCTGTAATTACCATGGGTAGAAATTGTTGCCACAGGCACATTACATTACCTTTAATGGTGTTCATGAAGCTGTTGCATCATTTCTTACAGATCTATGTAATTCATGCTCTTGTTTTCATGCCTCAGGGAACAGCACACATTGACAACTAAGGATGTTTAATACTTTTCTATGACAGTTTATACAATGGACCATATCTCATTTAAAGCCACTGCTTTGCCATGGGAGCTGCACATAGGCGTTTCTAGCCCATTTTTAGGGGTGCTGAAGCCCCTCTAAATTAAATCCCAGCACCCCTAAAATTTGAGAGATTTTTTTTTTTTTTTACTGTATGTCCTTTTTAACAAGCTACAAAAGTTTCAAATCCATGCAGTGCTTGGTTGAAATGTAATATTTTACAACAAAAATACAGCAGCTCCACTGCGTTGTACATGTTGTGCATTGCATTTCAAATGAAAGTCCAAAAAATAACTCCAATGTCAATGTTTGGTATTTTTGGTCACACTATAGGGGGCTAGTTTACTCCAGAAACATACATACTGTTTATGTATATGTGGAGGAGCTGCTGTATCAAAATAAGTTGTCTTTCCCCAGAAATTAGGGTTATCATATGCTTCTTTCATGATTCCAATCTATTTCTCTTTTGCTGTGGCTCAGCATTTAAATAATCTTTATCAGATTTGATGGTTTAGTCACAGACTTTCCCAAAAAGTGTTTTACTTTTCTTTCACAAATGTGGGAATGAAATTGAATTAAAATGTACAAAACAGTGAAATGTATCTTGCCCGGCTCAGCACCCCTAAACATCCGATCCTAGAATCGCCCCTGGAGCTGCATAACTCTGTCAAAAAAAAGCTGAGAGTTTGGTTAAATACAGCTTTATCATGGGCTTACCTTGAGAGTAAAGCAACACTTGTGTCTCCAGAAGTGCACAGGTGAGTAGTTGCACCATATTTTCCACACCCAGCAGAGAGAAGGCCTCTCCCAGAGGATACTCCCCCAGAGGAAGCTCACCAGGCCCAGGCCGCTGGCACAATATGGGTCCCTGCACCCCATGGAACCTAAGTGACCTGCCCGGGGGAGGTAGGGGCACCTCGTACAAGATATTATGGATGTAGCTCTCCAGTGGAAGTGGTGGGGCTGTGTGGGAGGTCACTGCCTGGTGCAGCTGAGACAGAAACTGCCGAGCAGCTTGAAGGAAGGGGAGTGGCGTGAGGAGGCAGAGAGCTTTAGACACGTACAGAGTGTCTCGGGCTGGATCGAAAGAGCCCGCACATCCGAGGCAGGAAGACACCCCAGCCAGAGACTCTGCGTCTGACTCATCCGAGCTGCTCATAAGCGAGTCCATGCTGGAGGTGGAAGGTGAGGAGGAGGACGAAGAAGTGGAGGGAGAGGAGGCTGATGAAGCAGAATGGTGCTCCACGTGGTGCATCTGGTAGAGAGTCTGCATCGCCGTGATGATCGGAGCACTGGTAACCTCCTCGTAGAAGGTGTGGACAAAGCCGTAGGAACGTGTGCCGTCGTCGAAGGACATGCTGAAGGAGTGAAACTGAGTATCGAGTCGGTCGGCCTGCGTGCGGAAGGAGAGACCCTTCGGCATGCAGAGCTGGGGAGGAACAGTGAGGGAGGAAGAAAGCAAGAGCAATCAAAACAGAGGGATAAAACAAAAAGCCAATTAAAATGTATCTCTTAGTGATGACTTTAATGAGTGCCAAGTGGCACAAAAAACTTGGAATGTTTAACCTACAGTCATGTTTTCCAAAATTTGAGTTTGTACTAACCATAGGAAGCACTGTAAAAGCAGCCATAAAAGCCAGTATTAAATTTATAAAACTCCAAATGACTTTGCAGTACTTTATTCAAATGAATGATGAAATGTATTCTTGCTGTTCATTGTTCTTTCAAATCTATCCATTCCAAAATGACCTATTTTTGACAGTAATGTGCACAAATTTAACATCTGTAAGAAGAAAGAAGGAATAACTGGGTAGGTATATACAGAGTCCCTGATGAAAAGTGGGCATTCAGTGTTTAGTGGCTACTGGAAAAACTTTGATAAACAAATAAACTCAGTAGTTAAAACCAGTTTTTATCATCTGAGGCTTTTATCCAAAATTAAATCTGTTGTATCTTTTAATGATTTTGAGTGCTTGATCCATTCTTTTATCTCGACCCGTTTGGACTACTGTACTGTAATGCACTTTACACTGGCATTAACCAGGCCGCCCTCGCTCACGTAGTCCAAAACGCGGCTGCTTGCCTTTTAACAGGAACCTGCAAACATGAGCATATCAGCCCCGTTCTCGCCTCCCTCCACTGGCTCCCTGTCCATTTTAGAATTAATTTTGAGATTTTAATGTTTGTTTTTAAGTCACTACATGGTCTAGCACCTCAGTACATCTCTGATCTCATAAACATCTACGCCCCCTCCAGAGCACTGAGGTCTGCTGATCAGATGCGTCTCGTCGTTCCAAAAAGCCGACAAAAGACAAGGGGTGACCGAGCTTTTTCAGTGGTAGCTCCTAAACTGTGGAATGAGCTACCAACCAAAGTCAAAATGGCCCCCACCCTGGATACTTTTAAATCATGTCTTAAAACTAATTTTTACTCCTTGGCTTTTAATACAGCATAAGAGTTTATGTTGGTCTCTGTTTGTATTTTAATGTACTGTACTCTAAATTTTACTATTATTTATTTCTACTGTTGGTATTTGTTGTGTAGCACTTTGGTAACCTTTTTGTTTTTAAAATGTGCTATATAAATAAAATGGAATGGATTGGATTGGATTGGAAAGTTGTTGTGTGATATCTAAAACAAGTTTAATGACTGAAGCTTATTAGTGATATCGTAAATAAATGATTATTATAAAGACTTCTGGGAGTCTTTTTAAAAAATGTGAAAGGCAGGAATGATCTTGAAATCTGTTTTGCACTTCTAATACAAATCTTGAGGCTGATGCTTCCATCATCATGACCTGCATTTCCAGCAGAGAATAATAAAATGTTCTGCATTTATACCAGACAAAGAGAGAAAGGACTATATTCTGTCAACAAGCAACAACAAATTAGTCAAACGTGTGTTTTTCTCAGGCTGATTTTGTTATTGTGCTCCTTTGTGATTTGTGAACAGCTACAGTGTAAATAAGGCACATCCTGTCCTTCATTATCATTTCCATCACTGTGAGAAAATAAAAACATCATACAGGAGCAGTTCTGTTGGGTATGTTATTCAAAGTCTCACCATGTTGACAGCATCTTTATTTAAGGGGTTTCTGTCTGTGTTTTCAGGGTAGTGCACCAGAACCTTTGACTTGAAGGATCGTCGAATGGGGCTCTGCTCAAAGCCTTCCCCTGAAAGACAGACAAACACACAGCAAAGAAATAAAGACATGGTTTACTGTATTAGTACAGAGTGATCTTTGCCCTTCATCACTGCTAAGTCAGAATTCATAACAAAGCAAAAAGGACTGAACATAAGATGCTTTGTAATGACAGCAGCTTTGATTTATGAGAAAGCTCAGACAGAACAACCTTGTTCATCTGCTGTTGGCAGTGAGAGCCATTCTGCAGAGACAGAAGGAAAAACCCTTCCAAGGGTTATGCAACTAAACTCATTACCATACAGATAGACTGGAAACGCAGCATAGCACGCCTCATCCCTGACACACTGCAGCAGGAAACTCTTTTTACACATGTGGAGAGTGCACAGGATGAAAATACGCTGCTGCTTCTTCATCCATCAAGAGGATAAAGGATGAATGATTCCTTTACAGCAGTTACCTGTATATGAAAGGACTGAATTTGCAGTGGATGCAAGAAAGTCTTTATACTTTACATTCCTGATTTCACAATGCAGGGATTTGATGCATGGCTCTGTCAGGCTCAGGTTTGTCCTCTGAGTCTCTGCAGCCTGTGTCAGCTTCCAGCTCCTGTTACATACTGAATGCTGCATGTGTGAGTGGAGGGTGGGAAGCTGCTGAGATAGATACATATAAATAAAGTGTATTTGCATGATTCAGTGTGTGTGTGTGTGTGTGTGCGTGCGTGTGTGCGTGCGTGCGTGCGTGCGTGCGTGCGTGCGTGCGTGCGTGCGTGTGTGTGTGTGTGTTTAGTTGGCTGTCGACTGTCGGCAGTCAATGAGGGACTTTCATTATTCACTCCCATTGTGAGGGATGCCCTTGAAAAGAGTCAGACTTGATGCCCAGATTGAGCTGACATCATCATGGCGAGTACAAAATCAACTCAGCAAACTTTGACATCCCGTGTTCCCAGGGTCCTATGTCCACCTATAGTTTCAAAGATGGGTTAGTGCTATTTTTAGCAGCATAAATGCCAAGATATGCAAATTTACAGGTGTGTCATATGGAGTTTGAACTGTAAAAATGCCATAAATTACACATTTTTTCAAGTAGGCTATATTAACATCAAAACTGCTAGCGTAGTTTTTTAGGATTATAACGTCATGAGGCTACAGTCTGTATCAGAGTACTTCTAACATATTAGGCCAAGAAGCACACACTGCTGAGAACATAACAACCCTTCAAAAGGTCTCTGTAATGAGTCATATTACCACCAGTTAGAGCCAGGGAACATAAAGCCCTGGGAACATAGCCTAGATAAATTCTTTCTGGTATTCTCATTCAGCATTCAAGAGCATCCACCTCACCTGCCTACAAGATGACGCACCGAGAGGACGCTGCGCTGCAGGCACAGCGAGGAAAGAGCACCACTTCAAGTTAAACCGAGTCATGCTGCTAAGTGAGAGACACAAGCTAATAGAGGAAAGAGGGGTAGTCAATGTTCTTTGCTGCAGATACAAATTGGTGTCAGCACTGAAAGGCAGAAAACGGCCTCGCTAAAAGACACCTAGTTGCCATGGAAGCAACTTCCGCCGTGGCCTTGAAGATCACCATCATGGCAGGGCTTGTCAAAGCTACGTCACTTTATGTTTCATCAGCTAACCCAATTAGAAGCTGCACTCCTCCTGACACGAGTTCTCACCACAGAGTGTGCACAGTGTCTTTGTTGTGAGAACAGAAGAAGAGGGAGGTTTGTTTCAGTGAGAGGATGAGGGCTTAAATGCCTGTTTCAGATCGGCTGTAATCAGCATGTATCCTACTCCAATCACATTAACAAACACATTAGTTAATTTTTTTCGTACAGATTATTTCAAAATAAATTAAATTCACACCAAAAAAAAATGATTTGGTCCGTACCATGTCAAAAATAGAGACAACTGTCCATCACAATGTCTCAAAACCAAAGGTGACACTTTTGAAACTAAATGGTGTGTCCAACCAGCAGATAAAACCCCAAAATGGATTCAGTTTGTGTGACTAATAAGACGTCCGAGGGTAAAAAAAAAACATTTTTGTTCCCAAAAGTAATTTTCCAAGCCACTATAATGTCAATTTTGTCAGAGGTTTTTGAGGGCATTTTGAATTCCATGTTAATTCCCTGGTCAAAACATTAATCACAAAAGATTTACAGCCCTGAATGGCTCCCTCTAAAACAGGGACACTTTATCGGGGATGATTAAGTACTCCTCAATGAAGGCATCTGTCAAATTCTCCCCACTGAAGTGCCCCTCTGTCACATTCATCACAGCAGTACGTGATTTTTTAAGGGCAGATACAAAGAGTGGAGATAGATTAAAATGGCACCAAATGTCTGCCAGCACTGCCTGAGGAGTTCTTCCTTTTAGGTTCAGACAATTCAAACCACTTTGTCTTTTCCTGTCTACTCCAGACAAATTAAAAAAAAGACACATTTTCTCTTTACCTCAGCCTGAAACACAGACAAGGTACTGGGCCTAAAATAAAGGATAAAAGTAAGTGTGGCGAGCCTAAAAATAACATAAGACAGTCTGGAATTTCTTTTGTTATTAGGACACGTGCAACACATCTCAGTGCAGTCTGTTCAGCATTACAAAGCAGCACTCAAATGTTCAGTCAGGGAGTTCTTGCCCTCCGCTGATGTCATCTCCCTGTGACAGCCACCGGGCCTGAACGGGTGGTGAAGCCCCAGCCTGCCAGCGTGCCAACAGGCAACGTCATGTGAAATTTGATTAGGCTGCAGAAAACACAGTAGCATCTATTGAGAAGCCAACAAGAGCAGATTGTTTCTCTGTAGGCATTCACTAATTACACGCACACACAGAGACTCTGCATCAGCTCACACATCCAAACACTTATAGAGCTGTATGTGCATAAGGAAGAATACACATCTCAGGCTCTATACTGCAGTTTAAGGAATATGAATGTAGAGGATAAAATCCCTTGAAAGGAGCACAGCCCCCTGCTGCAGAGACAACCTGCTGTTACATAAGCAGATTGCTGGAGCTTGGATATACTAGCCAGTGGCAGCGCTATCATCGCTGCAGGGAGCCAGCTATCAGAGTCCCCTTGGGTTAGAGAGAGCACCAAATAATCTGCAGCCCAGCTTCGCCTTCCAACATGATACAGTCTGGTTAGCTATTTACTGAAAGACAATCAGATCACAGAGAAAAAAAACACGAGGCAGGGTCCAATTTCAGCTCCCTTAGGATCTGCTCTACATGTGCCATTTCTACAAAGAACATTAGAGGAATACAGGGTGGGACTTCACAACTTAAACATTTATATTGAAGTTATCAGTATTCGGCACATCTGCTTCTGCGCCCGTTTCTCACAAAGACTGAGGCAAGTTACGCAGAGCAAAAACACGTGCACACGTCACAAAGCACCCCTGGGCGAAATCTGTCCTCACCTCACCCAGCAGCATGTCAACACAACGGTGCGGAGGAAGCTTGCACCACCTGATACCTCTTTTTCTAACCTCCACACATAAACCATCATGAGCAGCATCACTGCAGCTGTTATCGCCGTGGCAACCGCCAACATCCCAGCACTCCTTTTCTTCTGGCTTTTGTATGAGAAAATGGATCAGGGATGTTTAAAACTCTGGGCAAAGGGTCGATCTGTGTTTCAGAGCAGTAAAATGACACGAGAGCTGCACCATCAATCTCAAAGATTATCACTGCTGTCAGATTCACAGAATAGCCTAATCTGGGAGCTCCTGTGTTATCCATGAACCACCACCACCGCCTGCCTGGATGCTCCATCTGTGCTCCAGTTCTTTTGGGGAGGACAGAATATTGTTGTCCTCCCTCTGTTAAACCCTTTCTCTGCTGTGTTTCCTCATATTGGTGCATGACTGGATGACTTGTGGGAAAAAAAACCCCCAACAACAACAAAGCCATACTCTCAGTGCTGTCAAACTACAATGAAAGGAAGTGCAATGTGTTTTCTTCAAGCAGGGCCTACACAAAGGAACAAGACGATGGGGTCATATAGTATTATTATTCATTTAAATTCAGTCACATGAGGAGATAAATGATCATTCGTTTGTATTTAATTTTTTTGTTATAAGGCTACCTTACTAAAGCAATATAGCAATATGTAAATGTATGTTAAAAAAAACATACAAGGAAAAAAACGCACTTACAAATTCAGACAAGGCTCATTTAAAAAAAATCCCTCTATTTGCTAACACTTGGGTTTTTGACGCATCATTGTGATATTATGTTGTCAACAAAGGAGAGGAAAATAAATGTGACGTCCAATCAAAACATATGACAATGGATGTCACTCCGCAAGACCACACACAAACAGGCCTTCATTCAACGGAACATGATTTTACATGGAGCATGACATTGACACATCATGGAGGTGTCTGTATTTTATAATGTTGATTTTTTTTTTTTTCTGTCAAATTAAAGGATATGTACCTGCTCCCTCGTCTGGCTCCAGGCCCGTTTCCGTGTCCACCCCACACACAACAAAATAGTGGGCGAAACGGCAAGAAGCCGACCCAGTGCTCGATCCTGCAGTCCCGTTCATCCTCGACGCCTTTAAAGTGTGTGAAAAGCTCCGCTGACTTCTTACTGTACGTTATGGATGTGCATAGCTGTGAAGCGACTAATCCGAAATGCTGATCCTGATCCGTCCACTGGCTGCTGCTCGGCTGCCCGCCTGCACGCACTGATCCTCGGTGTGACTCTGCTGCTGCTTCGGAGGATCCAGCGATGGTCATCCAGCCTGTTCAGAAGGGGGAGGGGGAGGAGGAGATGAGGCAGTGTGTGGGCCTGTGAGAGAGTGAGGGAGGAGACAAAAGACCTGAACGCATCATCAGTGCGAAATCAGCCTCGTTTTACAGCATGATGTCGTTAATAGTCATCATTTACGCCCTCATTACAGAAATGAGACATGTAGTAATACATATCAGTCTAACTAGATAGTCTTAGAATGCTTCATCATTTCTCCTTATAGAAGAACAAATGCAGAAATATGATATTGAATAGAGGTTATGTAAGAGCAAGATGGATCAGAAATACCTAAAGGAGCACTCCATCAATTGTACTCATGAAGGTCAGTCAGGCAGCATGATGTGGAGGGACACACATTAATATTTTGTTGCTGAGGCTGAGCTCCAACGACCAGAGGTGTAAAGAGTACTGAAATATTTTACTCAAGTACAAGTACTGTTACTTTGTTGAAATTTTACTTAAGTACAAGTAAAAGTACCTGTTTAAAATGTACTCAAAGTAAAAGTAAAAAGTAGCTGGTTTAAAATGTACTTTAAGTAAAAGTTACTTAGTTACTTTTATTTTAACATCTCTCCTGTGGAGTACAATAAGGACACAAAGATTTTAATTTCAAAGTTGTTGTTGTTTAATTAAGGGAACTCTTTACAATTAAAGTTTATTAACAACATAAAACATTTCAACACATCAGAATACTCTCTTCCTCTCCAAAAAAAATTGTGTCAAATGAACCACATGGCAGCTGCTACAAAGAAAATTGTCCTGCCCCACTGTATGTTTTAATTCAAGTTCCTATGTTGTGGTTTCTTCCTTTGAACATTACTCACTACACTTCTTGTTTAGTTTGAGCAGAAGCTGGTTTTCAAAGTTAGTAGAGTTGGCAACGACCAATAAAAATATCTATTTTCATTTTTAGGAGAAGTGTGTGATTAAAAAAAATTAATGAATAAAAAGCTTGAGATGTTACGTTTGAAATAATTGAGTTTTTACCTGTCATGTAACGCGTTGTAGTGTGGGAAATGTAGTGAAGTATCTGATATTTAACCACATGAGATTAAGTATATGTTGTTGGTCTATGCAGTTTAAAATAACTTCAGGAAGTTTCAGGAATGTGTAGAATGGCTCCAGGAGGCTTCAGGAAGGTCTATAAGAAGATTACCTTCACCTTGCCAATGAATGTGATTGACTGTGACAGTTGGCATCTTTGACCAATGGTCATCTGACATGGTCATTTCAAGGTCTTCAGAGATGGAGTCCAAAACAACAATGTTATACTGGTATTGAGATGTCCATATAAAGTATGTGTGTGTTGTGACGACGCCTTCACCCTTTATAAGACAGACTGTGGAGACAGAGGATAGGCGACTTTCATTTGGCCTAGTCGTCTTCCCAGCAGTCGCGATGCTTGTTACTGATACTGATGCTATTTGTTGTAATTAAACATATTGCAATACGAGCAAGCCAGTGTCAGGGAGTTCATTCTGCATCTGCACACCACGAGCTGTTAAGACACGACAGTAGGAACCAGTTATTATGAGAAATGGACCCACGCAGAGGAATGATATATCACATATCTCAGATTGTGCTCCTTCAATTTTTCTTAAATGATCAGATGTTATAGAAAACCTTTACAAATTTAATGGGTTCTCTCATTTACACAAGTTTGACGATAATTCAAGTTTTTTTTTTCACCTGGAAAAATCCCAAGTCTCACATCTCATGGGAATAAGTAAATAAACTCTGTGGCTCATGAACCCAATGAACTGTTTGTGCCCTCATGTTCAGCTTGCAGGTTTAACAAATGACTTGTGATGCGGTGAAAATTCATGACATCATTGATGAATGGAGATGTATTTTGGCCTCTAATTTATAGTTAAAGGAAGGATTTAAAACCTGAGAATTAGTTACATCTGAGAAAACACATCCAGTTGCTTGCTTGAATTCATATCATGTGTATGGGAGTCCTGTCATACATTACATTGACAGGAAAAATCAAATGTATTCACAGACAACCTAAAGGCAGACAGAGCCTACCATCTAACAGCAGCTAAAGGATTTGTTTCAGTCTTTTGAGTGCAACAGAAGAAATAAAACATAAATATCCAAAATGAGTCATTTTGTGTGTTTATTGAACCACACAGAACAAACATATTCTTCATTTGTAGGCAAAACGCTGACTAACGTCATTGAATAAATACAATAATCTAGGTCACAAGTAAATCAGCCTCCTGCTGTTTCTGATCTGGTAAACCATGTAGCCTGAGAAATCTGTAGGATTTGGGTTTAACAAAGTCAAAACGTAAAAATGTGCAGCATTTTTTCACACCTGGTCTGGCTCATGCTATAAAATCCTTGCATAAAAATCATAATCTGAGATTTTCATCATTTTTCATGCGATATATTCCCCTTTACAACCATCTCTCTTTAAATATTTTGTTAAAATGTCAGCAGTCAGGTTCACAGCTCCAGTCCTCCAACATCTGTACTGCTACATTAAGGGCCCAAATAAACAGACGCCTTTCATATAACATTCAATCAGTGTTGGAATAGCCACTTTACAAATGAAAATATTTCAATACAGTCGAAAGAAACACATCTTCCAATTCTTTTCAAGTTAAATATCTGCACAATGCATGGTTGTTCACATGGATACAGCAGTCCAGACATCCTCTCCCCTGCGACTTCCTCCTTCTCCTTCCTGCAGGATTTGCAGCTGAGAGATGCAATGCAACAATACATAAACACTGGGCTTTCACATCTGCGGGTAGTTCATCTTTCTAAAGTTAACCCAGGCTGTATCCTTCGCAGGTTCCCACCATAGTAGATGAAGCAGTGTTTAACTCCAAGCTCTTCCTTCTACTTAGAAACATCACGGGTCAAACATCCTGCATCTTAACCTTACTTTGGCTCTTAAGTCATGATGTGGACTCTTATGAGGGAAAAATTTGACAATTCATCCCTCTGTCATTCAATTAAGATCTTTAAAATCCAACAAGCCAAATGATCATTTAGTGAGGACTGGAGCAGCAATAAATCCATTCATCTATGTCTCCAAGGCATGCTCAGGTATGCAGCACAAAATCTCTTCAGCTCTCCGTCTTAGCGTCGCTATGAATCCCAGAGCGGTTCATCTCATGCTGCAAAGGTCATTCAGACACATTCTCTTAGAAAACGTTTGGCAGTGGGTTTGGATTAAGAAATTTCACCTGGAATACACCTTCAGAAAAGCAGGTCAAGTTCTCAGAAGGAAGGGCACTCTGGAGCTTTGAAGGAAAATAGTCTCTGGCAATGAGAAGAAAGCTCTTGTTGGCAGGAAGAAAACATGGACACAAATGGTTTCTTCCTGCTTCTTGTAATTCATTGCTAATAAATTAAATGTAGTGAAAGAAATTAGACATCAGGGAAGGGCGGTTTGTGAGGCAAAATAAATAACTTAGCTGTGAGTGGCAACAGATTTGATCGGCGGAACACTTAAAGAGAGTGCAGGAGAAAACACTGTACAATCCACGGGAGGCAAAGCAGCCTGCTCTTTTATGATATTAATGTCAACAGATTTAGAATCAAAGTGAAAATATGTGTGGCTTTGGTGAGGTGTGTAAAAGCTAAAGCTGTGCATGGTTCAAGAGTGCAGAATGTGAGGTCTACGTCAAGATACGAGCCACCTGGGCTTGAATCTCCCCATCAGGGTGAGAAAGGAGTTGAACCAGTCTGCTGTGAAGCTGGGAGGACTCGTCTAACATGACCCTGAAGAGGCAATCCTGCTTCCGCCTCAGTTCATCAGCCACCTGGGCAGACGGCCTCCAGGCCTTTAAGTTCCCTGCAAAGGTCAGCAGTCGCAGAAGCACTGCAGAGGCTGTCCGAGCATCAAACAGCAGCACAACAGAGGCTGGGGCCTTGAGTGAAAAGCAGAAAAAACACAACATAAGGAGTGGTAATGAAACTTGGACCCTGGCCAAAAGAGTGTCACTAATAGCCACTTAAGACATCACTGACTTGCTATTTATTGTATCATAGGATGTAAACAGCATTAGTAATGTGACCTCACACAATGATGATGGGATAACAGATACCATCAACTCTGTTTCTTACCTGAGCTTGAACAATGTCATCCATCATATCTGGATTAGATGACAAATTCACCAGAACTTTCAGAGCCTGGACCTAAAACACAGATATCAGAAGTGCTTTAGCCATTCACACTCATTCACAGCTTTATTACTCAGCTTCAAGCATGACCTACAACTTTTTAAACGTTTCACAATGGCCGAACACTTCATACTCAAGGTGAGTGGTTTTTGATTCTAAGAGGAAAATGATCACATTTAACTTTTTTTGACGATATCATGGTTAAAGCTGGAGTTAGATATGGCTGAGAAAATAAGTGCAGCCTCAGAGAAGTCACCTGTGTGACAACAATATACCCCCTCTTAAAGTTTATAATAGGTCTTGACACTGTGAAATGAATTGATGGAAAGCATACTAGGCTTATATGTGATTATAGTGGTAAATTAGTATGAAATGTAATATATCACTGACATCACCATCAAATTGAAATGTGACCTCAAAATAAAAACTAACAGAGAGCTTTGGGTTTTGAGAATCATGGCACACATCATCAATATTTAAAAGTTAAACAAAAACAGCACTCAGGGCTAATTACAACTGATTTGGAAATATTTAAAGAGGATTAACCAGATGGAACCTTGGAAGATACCAACCTGCAAAGCTTCATTGCTAACAACAAGCAGAGAGAGTAAAAGTGTAACTGAATCCTTCAGTAAGTGCTGGTGTTTATCTGTGACTGAGAGGTTTGTCAGCAGCCTGAGAGCACCAAGCTGAAGGTCAGAATTCACTGGTGACACCTCAATCAGCTCCACCACCTGTGGCACATACACCTGCAAGACAAGGTTATTTTTTTATATTATACCTGAGTGAAAAATGTAAAACATAAAGGATAATACTCCGGAAAGTAGTTCATGGTATTAGCAGTATATCTTTTGAAAACATACCTTTATTTGTTCTTGGTTTTGGATGTTCATACACAGATTATTTAAAGCATTTAGAGTCTGAACTCTGACCTCTGGCTCAGAGTCAGAGAGGCAACCAGCAATAATGTGAATCCCTTCATATTCCCGGATTAGATTCTGTAAAACAAAACATATACATATTTATAATGCACTGCTAAATGCATTCTATTTCACAAGAAAACATAAAAGCATATGACTAAAAACAAACAATCTACACCAAAACAACCAGTTATAACATCCTTTGCAGATTTTTTTTAAAGAGAGTACACCTTACTGCAGTGATTTTCAACCACTGTGCTGTGGAACACTAGTGTGCCGTGACAGATCGTCAGGTGTGCCGTGGGACATTTTCCAATTTCACTTAATTAGTCCAAAAAATATATTATTCATATACTCCAGATAATTTGCCATGTAGTGTGTCTGTGCCTGCAGTGTAGTGACTGGCAGAGTAATTCAGTTCTCGTCCATATACTGACCTGTGCTACCCACCAACTGGGTGGCAATAAAGCACACTAATGACCTTGTTAATTTAAGACAATAGAATTAATGATGCGCGCAAGAGGGGTATGTGACAAGACGTAGGCGTACAACAGTGATGGATAAATATTCAAAAAGGAAAAATTAAAAGTCCAAACTGGGCCCTGGACAGAATTCTTACCTGGATGAAGAGTGTAATATGGGTGGTGGAAGAGGCAACTTTTATGAGGAAACGGTGTCTGTGAGAGCTCTCAAAGCTAGCTACTTAGTAGCTGAACTCGTAGCCAAATCAAAAAAGCGATACATTGTGGCAGAGACATTAATATTACCTGCAAAAGCTATTGTAAATAAGATGCTTCGCCCTGACACAGTTAAAGAAGTAGCCAAAGTCCCTCTCTCAGATAATTAGATTAATAAACTGAGAGACTAAATGTGTAATTTTGTGACAATTTTGGTTGGTGGTGTGACTCCAGTTTTTTTTAATGTCAGAAATGTGCCTTGGCTCAAAAAAAGGTTGAAAAACACTGCCTTACTGTACCTGATTCACAGTGAAGGCAGCAGCATTTCCTAATGTAACAAGGATCTTGGATCTGTCAGATGGATTAGTGCTGGACTGCAGACATGACAGCAGCATCTTCAGGTGTTGTGGGTCCAGGTTGTCAGGGGACTGATGGATGATGTCACCTGTGTAGCAGATTACAAATCTCACAACACTACACAGCATTCAAGGTGTGCTTGCACCTAAAACACACTTTGCCCTGCTTCAGTCACTGTTTATAGTTTAAAACTCTGTCTTATTTCAAGTTATTGAGAATTGTGAGCACATTAAGGGAGGACTGTGGATCCTCTGGAAAGAAATAGATTCTAAGGAAATGCCTGCAGACATCCAGTTTGCATGAACAATCCCAAAGGTAAATATGTCGTTAAAATGAGTATTGTAAGCTATACGAGCTGAGTGGATTTTACCAGATGTTACATCCGCAGGTCGGGGACAGACCACGTCCAGTCCAGACACTTTGGCCAGCAGGCTGCCCGGCTGCAGGGTCACTTCACTGGGCGAGCTGCTCCTGATACCAGGACTTTCGTTGGGGACACTTTTCTTGTTTCTTTTCATGCCTCCCATGCTGATGAGTTTGTATATCCCATAGGAGGCTCCAGCTCCGGCAACTATTCCAAGCAAAGCCCTCATGTTGCCGATCCTGGGAGTAATACTTCCATCACCCATGCTGGTGCAATCTCTTTAGCTAAGCCCTGCTAGCTAGCTAACGCGCACCACCAGATGCTCTGAAATGTTACGACTCAAATCTGTTAACTCTGCAGCTAGCTAACCTGGCGGCTGAGTCAGCTAGTACTGAGGATAACCAATCGACATCACCACTAAACACATCCACAGCAATTTCAGTGAACGCATTGTTCTGTAAACTGAAGAAGTTTGCAGACAAGCCACAGTTGTCAACAATGATCTAGTTCCCTTGTTCCGGGAAGCTCGTGTTGCCAGGTTGGACCGGAACAAGTAACCCAAATAAGAGCTTAAACCCTCCTGGGTATCCCAAAATGTAGCTCAAGTGTTGATCTTTAGATCTATGAAGAACATAATCTAGACGAGGTATATGCAGTCGTATTGCCTCCAGTCGTCGGTAAACATAGTTGTTAGAATTATTTAATAAAATGTCCTCATTGTGTCACAACATGAGATAAAACCATCTCTGGTTTGTATAAATTTAAGGTTAAAAAAAGCTTGATCATAATCCTATTACTGACCTATAACTAGGGTTGCAAAGGGGTGGAAAGTTTCCGTTAAATTTCCATGGTAAATTATGCTGGGGAATTTTGGAAATATTCCAAATTGGAAACTTTCCATGGGAATTTATAGGAATTAACTGGGAATTAAGGGTAATTTAATGGCAAGGTGTCATATCCAAGCATAAATATTTGTTTTGTTATAAGCAGACATCCATCCAAAATAACACAATTAAAACAGATTTATTTGTGAGTAGAACTTTATCAAGTGTTAAATATTTTATCGAACAATCAATTATTTCATTGAAGAACAAAAACATGAATGTTGAGTTAAATATTACTCATGCCCCCGACCCAACCCATTCAAAAAGTCAAAGTCCCATTCAACATGTGAAATAAAAAAGCATCTTCCCCCAAGCTTCTCAAGCCTAGCCTCTTCAGGATTCTAGAAATCATCTGTGCATGTGATGAGGAATGCACAGTGCATGTAGGGGGTGTGGTCTCAATAGCCCTGCAGGAAGCAGTGTGCTATGTGCATGTGATTGAGGAATAGCATAGATATTCAACTGTACTTGCATGAAATCTGGTTGTTTCAGTCAGGATTGTGCTAAAATATATTTTCCAAACTATATTTAAGTTCCATATTAAGAGCCAACCTTCAATTTAGTACATTCTTGGTTTATTCCCATTTATTCCCATTAATTCCCATGGAAAGTTCCCAACTTTGAAAATTCCTGGAATTTTGCAACCCTACTTATAACTGAATTAGTTTCAATACAGAAAGCTGCCCTACCTGGCAACGTGGCAGACGGGGTGGGCGATCAAAACTTCCGCTGAGTTATTAGTTTCTTGTTATCTACAAAATAAACCACATCCCAATAAATTATTGTTTTGACATTTAAAACAATCAGAAAATAGTGAGGCTCCATTTACCCATGATGAGCCACATGCGCCATACTGTTGATTCTTTACACTGAACAAACCTTTACATGTCGCTGCAGCACATTAGTTGTCCAACATTACACTTCCTTTGTACCTTTGTACTCGCTTTGTTACCTCAGGTAGACTAACCATAGACTGTGAGACTAGCAAACGCATTGAGGTAGATTAGTTAAGCAACTTAATAATTAGTGACAGGCCACCTGTTTTTGTCTTACCCCGAGTCCAACACATGATGGCTCCCTTTCTCAGGTTTTCAACTTCTAAAGACAGTGACCATCTTGTGAAGATTACAAGTCATTGTAAAACAAATTTAAAAAAGCAGTATTAGTCATCCACACACCCCACAGCTGATGAATAACTGAGTCAGTCAAATGGAGTTAAACAGTCTCAATGGGAATTGTGCATACTATTTCTTACACATGGGGTTTAGAATTGCTTTATGATCTCCTGCTGTCAGAGTAACCACTATTTTTCACCCAAACTAGAACATCATGTACACTGGAAAAAATGCCCCTCCAAAAACAAGAAAAAAAAACTAATTTCAAGGTACTTTTACCTTGAAATAAGCAAAAAAAATCTGCCAATAGAACAAGTGAAAATTTGCTTGGTAAGATTTCTTAAATAAGACGTAATATTTAGAAAACTGTGATCTTAGAATTAGCAGGGATAACTTGTTTTAATCAATATTTTACCAGTATTTTAAAGCTTAGTGTCCCAGAATAAGCCAGGAATGCTACAATTAGTATTTTTTAACTCAAAAAAGATTTTTGCACTAATACATTTCATGTCAACTTCTTCATTTGAGATATATTCACCTTAATTTGAGTTGTATTATAATGACACTTCTCTAGGTTTAAGACAATCTTGTACTTGAAATAAGGTTACAACGTTTAATTTGAGCATTTTGAGATATGTCTTCTCATAGTGAGCTGTATATACTAATATTCAGTCATGTTGTTTTTTAGGATAAGCCAGCTATGCTCAAAAGGAGGCGTTTCATTGTGTGCATGTAGTTTGAGGATGTATATTTTTTATCTGATTTAGAAGAAACAGTGCCTGCAAACTGTAACCCACCCTTAAAAAAACAACTTTTCTTTCTTTCTTTCATCAATGGAGCTTTTTTCTGATAGATTTTCCAATAAAATGCATTTACTTAAATCAATTAAAGGGTTTGTCTTAAATCAAGATCATCCGTCTTCTACAAATAAGATCTCAGCTTGAAAAATGTATGAAATGTAAAATAAACCTTGTTTCTTCTCAATTACAACTCAAAACAAGATCATTTCAGATTGTTGGACTTAAGATATTTAATATGCATCGTCTTAAAACAAGTCCCTCTATCTTGCTCAAATGTTATTGTAAAGTAAATTTATCTTAAATCCAGTGGGATAAGACATTTTGACAAAATTAGACAATTTTACTTGTGATGTTGAGTTTTTGCAGTGTAGTTTGTTCCATAGTAATATTTATTTTTAGCCACAGTCTATTATATTTTACTTTCAAAACAAGCACCCAAACTATCCCTAGGGCACTGTCTTCCTTCTTCCTTAGTACCACTATCAGCTACAATCTTTATTCATTTTAGCTAAACATCTTGATTGGGAAAAGTATACTGTATGGTCATTGTTAACTGAAAGAACATGAGTAGTTTAAATTCAAGTCATGCAGATTTAAAATAGAATAATTCAGTCATTTCTAAATATGGTTTACATCTAGCCTATTATTTCTTCCAATAGAAACTAAGACTGAGTTAATAAATTATTCTATTCTCAGGCCATATTTGTGCACTGCAACAACCACAGACATCCGTGACCGTGGCCTGGGTCTCTGGTCTCTGTAACGAAAGGACGCTGTACATACATCATCATAGTTGAGGTTGGTTCAATAGCAGGCTATACACACCATTAATCTCACAATTGAAATCTTTCTAATGTCTCTTTTTAATTTGTCCTTTGTGTCTTTTCCAGAATGCTTACTACTGTTACCCAAAATGTTTATCAAGCTCTTTCTTCAGGCAGCTCTGCAGCAATCACAGTCAACACATGAGGGTGTGACTAATAGATCAATAATTTATTTAAAAGGTTTAAAACACTTCTCCTGACAGTTATACTACAAACAGTTCTGAGAAACTGATGAGCCAATAGCTTTTTACTGCCTGCAATGTTTGCCTTCACTGAACACGACATTTGGAACCACATAAAGAATGCTAGCTGTAACACATTACTGATGGTAAGATGCTAATATGTGGCACAAATATGACAAGAGACAGAAAGCTGTAAAACATTCAGTGCCTTTACTGATTAGACAGATGTGGGTTGAATTTTAGCAACTTAATTTTCCTTCCAGGTGACGACAAGCGATCCCACTGGGAACAAAACAAGACAGAGGTTTTCAAATTAATTTTTCATCTCTGTTAAAATAAAAATAAAATGCTTAACCACTAAGAGGAAAGAAGGAATCACTACAAATTATATTTTCAGCAGTCATATCAGAATACCAACAACATAAATTAACAATAGATTAGGAATTTATTGAAAGATTACAATCTGAGAAGTGTGGTAATCATTAAAATGTATCACAAGCACAATAGTTACATTCATGAGTAAAATATTGAAAAATTGTCACATACCCTTTCCTTTCTCTTGAATAATGTTGACTATCCATCACAGGTCTTCAAATCCTTACACCCCAAAGACTGCAGCTCCCTTGTGTTTTTGTTGCCATGGATTCCCTTGTTGTGAATACCGGCTTTCATTCAGCTGATTTGGGTCATAATAAGTCTTTGACTGAGATAATTTGCCTCTTGAATAGTTATTTTCTGATTTCACAGTGTATGAGTGTGAAGAAAGGGGTGACATAACAGCACCCGTCTGTGGAGGAAGCCTCTGGGTGTTGACACCTGTCCTCCAAAAGAGACCCCTTACAGTAGAATCAGAAACACTGGAGGCAGACAGGGGTCTCAGATACTGGAAGGCCTTGTTTGTTTTGCGCTCCTTTCTTACAAAAGATGGATGCTTCCAAACTTCATTTGGTTGAATGAAGGTCTGAAAGTGGCCAGCTCTGACTGCACTCGTATAGCCTCCATTCACAGAAAAGCCTTGTTTTTCTGGGGTTGGGAATGAACCCAGGTGTCTTTTAGCACCAAATACATCCCCAGATAGGAACCTAAAGTGTCCACCAGACAATTCATTTTGGAGACCCAAGTTTCTGGACATGACTTTGTGGCCAGCTGGTCTTGAAAAGGTTGTCTCTGATGCTGGAGCCAAGTTTATAAACGAGTTGAAACTTGAATAACCAGTTCCAACCTGAGATGAGATCCTGACCTTGGAGTCGGAGCCAACAGAATTTGAAGGCAGGAAATTGTCCGTGATTGTTTTTTGATTCTGGGTGGCAGAGATTAAATTCTGAACGGTGGGGTTTAATTTCTCCTCCTTTTCAACCTTTGCAGGTGAGATGAATGTTTGGACTGGGTGCTCTCTGTGATTACCATCAAGATAATGGCTGGGAGGTTTCACAGCAATATAATGTGGGCTGCTTGTTAGAGCACCCACACGACCACTTATACTCTCTGAAGAGGGGTTTTCAGAACTCAATGAAACAAAAGCAACAGACTCCTGGCCAACAGCTGGTTGATATGATGGAAATGTTGGGGCTGGTATTTCCCTTTGTTTTGGTTCATACTCTGGGATGGGTAGTTGACCTCTTGGTGCATTAACATATACACTCTTGCCATATGAATTTAAAGATTCAGGCTTTGGTGCAGGCATGACGGTGGTATCAGTCACACTGGCTGCTTCATCCTTTTGGAAATCTTGACTAAATTCCCTACCAGCTGATGGATAATAATGCTCTTCTACATTGCCTGTATCATATGGTGTGTATTTTGGTGGTTGGATATTATTCTCAGCAGTAATAGATTGCATATTTGTTGTTTTGCTTGAATGGTAGCTATAATCTGGTGAGTGAGGGAAAGAAAAATCCTCTCCAAAGAATGAGTCAGAGGGGATTTGTTCAGGGAACTCAGAGTGTGTTGTCCAAACTTCATAATTTTGTGACTGAGGAGCATCTATAAAAGTATCCCCAACATGGTCAGGCTGTTCATTTTCATTTGAAGCATGCTCTGCTAACAGGTAGTGCTGATAGAAAGCAGAGTCCATGTCTTGTCCCTGGTTATAATAAGCTCCGTTAGTAATGAAACTTGCAGCGGGGTCAACAGGATCATGAAGAGAGAGGCTTTCACCTTGCATTTGGTAGTCTGGACCTTCTTCACTTTCTTCAAACTGCATGTTATTAGAGTCACTCCAAACTTCATCTCCATCTGCCTCATCCTGCTCTTTGACGTCTTCTGCAGAATCAGGTGTATTCAAGGAGTCAGGCACTTCTTCAGTAATCTGAGCATCAGAAGATATCTTGTTTTTCATAACATCCCGAGCTGTTTGGAAGTGTCTACCAACGTCACTGCCTGGTTTTAAGAAGGAGCTTTTCATCCGGTCTATAAACTTTTTTAAATCCATCATTGTTGGGAAACTGACGCCTTCCGCAGTTTTCCTTTGAGTGTGCTCTTTCAGCAAAAGACCAAACGGGTGCTGAGAACCTGAAGCTTCATGGTCAGACTTCAGCACAGAGGGAGCAGAGGGGTCTGCCTTCAACAGCTCTGCCTCGTGGTCTGAGTCTGGCCTACTGTGCACCATTTCTTCACTTAGGCTAGTAACAGAGCTAGCAACAAAACTAGCATCCTCACTGTCTTCATAGTAGACTGGATCGCTCCCATACGTGTGACCAGAGTCGTGGTATGAGTTTAGGGGATCATACATGTCTACATGGCTTCTGTATGCATCATTATGGGGAGAGTAACCATGTGCAAAACTGTAGCCTGTATCAAGAAGTAAAAGATTAATTTTATTCTCAGTTTTCAAACAGTGTCTGAAACAAAAGTAAAAGTCTTACCTTTTTGTGGAGGAAAACAAATGTAGCTCAATAACAGTACAGTGCAAATCCATGAAACCCTGAAAAACAAGCAAGTCAGACATACAGAATTCATATTAGTGATGAAACAGCTTTGTTTTGATTTTTTTTTTGCATTGTTTCTGACATTTGCATTTTTCTTTTTTGGGGTATGTCTTTTTGTTTATTTGTATTTATTTTTTGACATGTTCAAAATAAACACTTTCAAATCACATCAAATCAAAAATACACAGCAGCAACACCCAAATGTAGCCAAAAACTTGTATTTCATTTACCTAGATAGAAGAGCCATGGTAGTGAGGCGTCCGCCTGTGACAGCAACAGTCTGTTGATCAAAACTACTCTTCCAGATATCAATCAGTCATGCTCTGTCTTTTCATTGTCCACACAGTTTGAAGGCAAGGAAGGACAAGGGGAGGGTAGGTAAGGAAGGACACGACACTGATCAGAATGAGGTGATTGTGGACAGGTGGTGCTGTGAGAAAGCTCAATTGATTAGATGAACACAGGTGGAGCATTTATTTATTTAAATGGCTTGAAACTTAATAAGAAGTATCCAGAAATACAGATTCTGGCAGACATTCTTTGCATGTGTCTTTGTAGATACACTTCTCTTGATCATTTCAAGATATAACCCGTATAAACTGAAAGATAAAAATGTCACACATTAACCATCATTTACAGCCTCACTAGTTGAAATGTTTAAACTTTTATGATGCAAAAAGAAAGTGACTGAGCTGTAACTCTAAGCTGAAATTTGACCCATGTGAATGAAAGTTCTGGATGTTCACATGCTGCTGAGTTCAAAGGATATCCTGTTTCACAGATTACCTTTCATCTGTGCAGTTTCACTGCAGACTTCAGTATCATGTCCTTTCTGTCTCACTCTATCCTGTCAGGAATCCTGCTTCATTTAGATCATCCCTCGTAGAACTTTGAGATAAAAATGCAATATTTCAATGTTAGTGTCTCCTTTTCTGCTGAGTTAATGCAAGTGTCTCACTGCATGCCAACAAACCATTCCCTGAATTAATAATGAGCTGGAAGAGGTTCACCAGCAGAGTAAGAGAGGCACTGTAGAGCTGGATCAGAAGATGGACCTTAGAAAGAAGCATTATGAAAGGAAACGTCAACAGGCAGTGCTCACTAAATGGTCAAATTGGGTAAAACTGCACAAGAAGACACAGGCTGGTAAGTGATTATTTCTGTTAGTTTGACTGAAACATAAATAATGAAGAGTTTGGCTCAACTCATGGGAAGCTATGTGAGCTGTGTGTCTGCAGTAGAGCCAGAGAAAACATGCAGTGTGGTTATGAAATGCATCCAAACAGCAAGTTTCTCCTGAAATTCATTTTTTCCCCTCTGTGTTCACCCACACGTGACTCATTCTTTCCCCTTCATCTTCCACTCACTCTGGGAATTAACCCTATTTTAATGATCTGGATTTGTGTTAAGATTCAGCACAGTATGTCTTTGTTATCATAGATTTTGCCACGATAGTTCAATGCAGAAATGTAAAAACGTGATCAGTTCAACAGTGCTGGACCTTTGAAATAAGTTTATAAGTTCTTTTAAATTTAGCTTCCATCACCAAACTTGAGAGCGTTGTAAATGCTGGCCGCCTTCTGCGCATTGTGGCTGCATGGCATAACTTTGCAAAGGACTCAAAGTGGACAAAAGAGAACCTTAAGGTATAGTTTTATTTTGAAAAGTAGAACAGGTTAACTCTTATATACATTTTTTTTTACAATTTTCCACACTTGCATTTGTATGGATCTTTCAGAGGATGGAAACAGGACTTGACCTGAAGTCTAACGGAGGATATGATGGACTGTTCATGCTCTCCAGCAGCCTCTTACTAAAGGTATCGTCCTTAAGCTACACAGCGCTCTTTTATCACTCAGCCACTCTCTTCATGATTTCCTGTGAACTCTATGAGCCTCATTAGTTCACAGACAGAGACAGATATTATTCTCTGTTCTGTAAGCAATCAGTGATGAGCTCATGCAGGTTACATAACTTTAAGTGTAAACATGCCTTCAGCCTCTCTGAGGTCTGTTGATGGATCTCAGGGGCTGCTCATTGTGGTCTACCTCTTGACCATTATTGCAGAGGGGGGAATGTGTATGGGAAAACTGTCATTCAAGATATACTGAAGTGTTGGGATTTTCCAAGAAAATAATTAAACTTTTGCAGGTCCTATAAAAGTATACGAGTACATTAACACCAGTGGCTGTGTATGTTACAAAGGTTCTTAAAACTTCAGTAAACATGGGATTTGTTTGACTCTGCTTGAACTTATTATTCGTTGCCTCTTATTGTTTTGGACTCAAACTTGTTGGCAAAGTGAGCGCCCTTTTGGATTTGTTTGGTCTTGTGTTTTAGTCTGACACCTCTCCAGATAAATAGAGCTACGGCATGACTATGTTTGGTGAAAAAAAGAGGCTTCTTGTACACCGACATCACACTGCCTTGCAGAGTGGCATCGGGTGGGATGCCAATGAAAACCATCCATTCTGATTCTGGGGCCTGTCTGTTCCCAAACATTTCCAAATTGGCTGCTTGTGTGACCACAGTTGATTAATTGTTTAGATCTGGGGTTAGTTTACATTTGAGAAAAGAGGGTTGTACTTACATGATTTTATTATTTTCACAGTAGCAGTTTTGAGCAATAAAAGTATGTGTATAGAAAACATCAGTGTTGTTGCTGATAGTTAGCTCAGATAAAGACGTCAGAATTCTTTTCAGTCTGTTTCATTACAATCTAAAAACTCTGAGCTTTAATAAACCCTAAATGCAGTGGTGGACAGTAACAGAGTAAATCTACTTGAGTACAGTACTTAAGTACATTTTTTTGATTATCTGTACTTTACTTGAGTATTATTTTTTGGGGAAACTTATTACTTTTACTCAGCTACATTCAGAAGACTATTATTTTACTTTTTACTCCTCTACATTTCTATCAGTGCTCTAGTTACTCGCTACTTTTGCTTTGAAGTCAGCTCATGAATTTCCTTCTCTTTTCTGAAATCTGATCCCCAAGACAGTAAAATGAGCACCCATGTCCATATCTTCAACCCGTGTTAGAGGTTTTTGAAATGAAGAATGATACGTATCGTTTGAAATGTTCTCCCTGTTTCCCACTCTGCCCAAACATACAAACATTCACTGTCCAACCTGAGAAAGAGTGTTGCTATGTAACATTTGTTTCATTCCAGAGGAACATTTCAAACTAAGTTGTCTGTGCTTGGAGTAACTTAGTGTTTGTTTTTATTCCATGGTATAGTTTTTAGAGATTTCAAGTAATGTTCTCTAAATAAACATGATGTAACAGAATGTACTCCTATGAATTCTTGACTGCATTTATGTATTGTGAAAATACAGTGTTTTGAGATTTTTTAAGAAGTACTTTGAATACTTAAATGTTTTTAAAAGCAAGTACTCCAGGACTTTAACTCAAGTAATAATCTGAAAGAGCCACTTTCACTTGTATTGGAGTAATATTTGACCAGGAGTATCTATACTTTGACTTAAGTAATGAAGACGTGTACTTTGTCCATCACTGCCCAAATGACTACAAGTACTTTGATTTTTGTCAGGCAGACATTGTCCACTGTCCCAAATGGTCAAATATGTCACATGATTGTTCTTCTGCAGATCTTTCAATACCTCCAATTTCGAGACTGGCTCACCTGTGCTGAGGTCTGCTGCACATGGAAATCTCTGATACAGTCAGGCACATTGTGGAGTCAGGTCTGTGCCCCTTTTATACAATTCACAGTGGTGTTTAAAGTCATACTTGAAGCATGAATATAAATGTTATCTCTTGTGTGTCTCTGTTAGATCAACTTCTCTGTAGAGAAACACTGGATAACAGACAGCACAGTGCAGCAGACCTTGCAGAAATATCGTCTGTTTGTGATCCATCTCAACTTGCGTGGCTGCACGTCTCTAAAGTGGAACAGCTTGAAATGTATCAGTGAGTATTGCACATTTCATTGATTCTTTTCCTGGCTGTTTGTTTACTTGAACTAGTCAAAACTGTTTAAGTTATTGATGTTTTAGTAAAAAAACGGACAATGACAAAGCATGGTTACTACGTCTGATACAGACTGTTTTATGACATTAAAAAGAAATAAAGAACGGGAGAAAAAGAGAAAGTCAAACTTGAGTCCATTTGAGTTATGCCAGCCTGTAGATCTCATATTTCTTTGGAGCTCTGAGGTGGTTCGGCTCCAGCTCCTCCTCCAGCTCTCCCTGCACCTCCATTGGTGTGTTCCACAGCTCGGGGTCAGTTTCGTCTGCTCTGCTGCGCTGTCTGTCTTTGGGACAATCTGTGTTGTACCAGTCCACATATTCCTGCACAGGCATCCCGGTGTGCTGAGGAGGGGAGCGACACAGCAGGCCAGAGTGCCTCACCGCAGGGTGCAGACGCATCCAGTACACCATGTAGTGAATGCTGGGGAAAAAAATCAAAGATCTCAGTTTTTAACAAGCACTTGCAGTTGTTTTAACAAATGATTATAAACATGTGAGCAGAGGAACCCACCTATAGTCACACACCCAGGGGTTCCCCTCAAGTTTAAGCTGTGACAGGAAGTAAAGGTCCTCAAGAACCCCGTATTGGATAAAATGCATGCTGTTGTTGGATAGGTCCAGCTCCCGAAGGTGCAGGAGCCCTGATAAGGACGCTGTGAGATGGGGAAAAAAGTGTTCTCTCAGTATGACTATAAAAAGACTGCAGTGTAAACAAATAATGGTAGGAATCTGCAAGCTACAAAAGTCTGTGTGAATCACTTGAGCACATTGTAACCCTCTCAGCTTTCCTCACAATAAATAAAGCTATGTAAACACAAAGATGGCAGAACTCCCAATGTCAAAACTAAATAAATGGGAAATAGAAGCCAGCATCAGTTTAGTAACATATTCTGGACCTTTTGGCTGTACACAAAGCTAGAATAAGTGTTTCTATGGGCTCTCAGCCTGGATATTACAGGAAACATAAAGTACATACAGCATTTAAAGTACACTACCTTTGTCAATGTTCTCCATAGAGTTATGACTCATGTTGAGGGTCCTGAGGCTTTTTGCTCCATGAAAATTTTTGGCCTTGAGATGGCTGATTGAATTATGGGAGAGATCGATGTGAACGACATTGTCTGGAATACCTGTTGGCACCTCGGTCAGACCTTCAAACAGAAGAGAAGAGAAGTTTTTAAAGGATGACAACAATCATCATTGTGCATGATCTACGTGTTCAGTTCATAAGACTTATGGGGGCTTTATCCACACTATACCATGGAAAAGGCTGTTTGCTTTCTAAGTCCTGAAAGTCTACTTATAGCTGAAACGTTGGCCTAGAGACAGTTTATGCTTTGCCTTGATTCATAACATGAATTTGATTCTAAATCCAAGCTACAGAAGGGAATGACTCATTACTTAGCTCTGTCTATTTTAGGCATATTCAAACTCTTTTGCATTTTTGCAGTGTACCTCTGATTTAATGGTCTAACTCTTTCAAAGTTGTTCCTAAAAAGACAAATGACTATAAGCTAGAATCAGTCAAAGGTGAAGGGAGTGAACAACATTGCATTAAATAGAAAACACCTGCCAAGCCAGATGTGTGTCTTTGCCAGTTCTGCGTCTGGCCCTGAAAATCCTTTCAGGAGTGGGAGTTCAATCATCCCAGTCATGCAACAGTAACGTTTAATCATGAACATATGAGTGCTCCAACAAAAAGTTTCAGACGTGTTCTCCCTAACCTCTCTGTTACATAAGAAATGTGTGCTGAGTTTACAAAAGCAACAAAAATCAGGGTCCAATTACTCAAACTGGTTCATCATATTAAAATCTGATAGAGAGCTTGCCTCGGTTACTGCAGTCCATCCGTACTTGGGGGAAAAGGTAGGTGTGACAGGCTATGGTGGCGTCTGGTTTGATGCGAATGGGAATGGGGTCTAAAGAAAATAAGGGCTCTGTTTCATCGCCCTGAGGGTCTCCAGCTGGGTCTGCCTCCTTACAGAGCATTTCAGGGTCAACCTGCTTCAATTTTATGCCTTTGAGTCTGAGGGGCTCTGCACACCTGGAGGAGGAAATACAATTAAGTCATGGTGTGATCAGATAAGTGTAATGACTTGTACTACTGAGGAATCTGAGCAATGACTCACCTAGCATGTGGCCCAAAATTCCGGTTGCTTGGGACCTGCAGGGTGCGAATGAGACTGTCCATCGGACAGAGACAGCTCCAGGGATTACCATGCAGACGTAGGTAGCCCAGGTTGGACATGGGTATGAGGGCCTCCTCGCTGAGGGTCCCCAGGCGGTTGTTCTGCAGCAGCAGGGTTGTAAGTTCTGTCAGGCCCTGGAAGGCCCCTTCTTCTATCAAAGTGATGTGGTTCTGCTGCAGGTCCAGACTTGTTAGACCCTCATATCCTGAAAAGGCCCCGTCACGCAGGACTTTGATCCGGTTGCGGGCAAAAAGCAGGTGTTTTGGCTGTTGGGACCAGGTCTGAGCGGGAGGGATGAAGTTTAGGCGGCGGTTCTGGCAGTCCACAAAGACTTCTCCCAACTCTGTGAGCTCTGAGCAGTCAGGTGCTACAAGTCTGGAGGAACGAGATCTGCTCTGAATCCCAGTACTTCTCACCCTGTATTCAAACACAACAAAATAATTCATGTTTATAAGTGATATTGAAAGTTGGTGAAAAGTGTTTTGGACATATCACACCACTAGAGTTACTGCATACCTGTCCCGTGTGAGTTTGTGTCTTGCTCCTCGGAGGCCCCGGCCCTTCCCGGGTTTCTTCGTCTCACTTAATGTGAGCAGGAGGAGCAGGCAGGTCAAGAGGAGAGTGGAGGTCAAACGCATCCTGAGCCCTGCAGTTATTGTCCTTTCAGTAAGAAGGGCTGGAGGTAAAGCAGCAGTTTGTGATGAAAGCCTCACAAAGACAGCAGCGCTGGGTCAAAGTGCAACAATGTTATTGTTGATGGAACACAGCTGCTGCTCACCCTCTGGAGAAAGTGAGAGGAAGCACGTTATGTAAGAGTCAGGAGCCGTCTGGGAATGTATACACAGCTTTGATAGAGGACAGAATACCATGACTCTCATACTGGTACTTACATAATCCTAAATAATATTTGATCATACCACAGAATAAATACAATAAGACTGTAGAAAAGAATTACCCAAATGATCAACAGCTAGCATTTTCTCTGCTCTTTACTCTTGTACTCTGATTACTGTTTGTAGGTGAATGCAGAAACCTCCAGGAGCTTAATGTGTCAGAGTGTGTAAATGCTACAGTAAGTGAACTTTCAAAAAATATATTTTTATTATCTTCAAAGGCATCTTTCTCATCTCACTCATTTTCTTAAGTATGCAGAATAAATGGTACGTATTTAAAAAGCTCTGTCCTAAATCAAATCAATGAAAATTATATCGTAAAGCATCCTTAAGATGTGATTACACTTTGTCTGTGAAAGTGTCTCTCAGTGCTCAGATTATGACATCATATTTATTGTGGTTTCATAGTATGTAAGCAACATTTTATTTGATCAGCATCTTGTCAAATTTTTTAAGGCTGCTTCATTTTGTTTCTTTTTCACATGAATTGATTCCATTTTAAGGAGACTGGGTCATTTTAGTTGGTTACAATATGCCAAACATCCTGGTCATTGCTGCTTTACCGGAAGAACCTAAGTTAACATTTATACCTCTGCCCTTTAACAGGACAAGATGGTTCAGACACTTGTGGAGGGCTGTCCCTGCCTGCTCTACCTGAACATTTCCTGCACACTTATAACAAACAAAACTCTGAAAGCACTGTCCAGGTAAACATGTAGCTGTATTGCTCAAAACTTTGGTCCAGCTCACTTACATCCCAGAATCAAACAAAGAGATTCCTGTATAATGCATGTACCAGCATCCTGACATTTAGTTATTGGATTTATCTACCACAGCTTGTTTTTATGTAATATCTCTGAGCGAGGTCAGTGCCAACTTAATGATTGAAAGGAAACAGATGTTGCTCTCATAGTAAAACATCTTGGTTGAATAATTGCATTGATGATAGATTTGCAGGTTAACCAGTTTAAAGTCACTATATCTTCTTTTCTCAAAGGGGAAGTATTTCAAATAGTTTTAAAAATATTTGAAATTTAATCAAAGTAAAACTTTTTTCATATTGACAACAACAAAACAACTATCACCAGCAGAACTCATACACAAGTACTACTGTGTCTCTTCTGCAAACAAATCTAACCATTGGTTTCAAACAGGAACTGTCTCAACCTTCAGTACCTGAGTCTGGCTTACTGCTACAGATTCACAGATAATGGCTTTACACACCTGAGCACAGGAAAGGGCTGTCACAATCTCATCCACCTCAACCTCTCCGGCTGCACTCAGGTCAGTTCGTATGCTCCTTTCAGTTGGATTTCAAGTCACTCTGCCCAGCTTTACATGTAGAGAGTACTTGGTTTTAGCCTTTGGAAGTTAAGTTCTCAGTGTGCCTTGGATAAATCCGGTCCCTCCTCTCTGCTCACACGTGTCTCCTCTTCTTCTTGTGACCGTTTGCCCTCAGTCAGAGCGAGTGAATGATGATCTGAAACAGAGGGGGGAGAAAAATGCAGCTGTGGCCAAGTTGAGGGCTGGGTTTATACTGTCAGCTCCCTCCCACTCACCATGTGCACACTCCATAACATGACACACATGCACCCCAACATAAAACGCTCTCTCTTCTGGGAATGGGTCTCTGTTTGGTTCCAGATGTATGGTTTCACTTAACCGGGCCCTGAAAATGTGAGGCGCCAAGGAAAAATGCATCCAGGAAAGATGATTCAGATTCCACTGTCCACACACATTTTCCTTTTGATCCCTCAGATGACGTTTAGCGGGTTCAAATACATTTCAGATGGATGTCCTTCGCTCAGGGAGATTGTGATCGATGACATGATCACTCTGTCAGATAGCTGTTTCTTGGTAAGTTTGATCATTTCTAACACATCACAGGTTTCATTCAGGAACAACATCCATTGTTCTGGAATGTTTAACAACCACATAGAAAATATGTTATCAATTATAAAAGAGCTCGTCACTTCATATTAGGTCCAAATAGCCACATGCCTTTGCTCCTCGGACATTTTTAATTCTTGCTCCTCTTCAACAGGCTTTGATTGCCAGATGTCGCTGTCTGTCTGCCATTTCCCTGCTGGATGCTCCACATCTTTCCGACATTACCTTCAAAGCCATCGCTGAAGTAGCCAAATTGAAAACCTTTTGCACAGAGGGTGAGATCATTTAGTATGCTGCTGAATACATTGCCACATATACAAAAAAGATAAGTATTTCTACGTCAGTTTTTGTGTGCTACAGGTAACAATCAAATAACAGACGTCGGTCTTAAGGTTCTGTGCAGCAGCTCACCGGGCCTCCGTAGGATGCACGCTGCAAATTGTCCCATATTGACTGATGCCAGCCTCAGATCTGTGGCTGATCTCAAAAATCTGCAGCACCTGAACATCTCACTGTGTAACAGGTGTGTGTGTGTGTGTGTGTGTGTGTGTGTGTGTGTGTGTGTGTGTGTGTGTGTGTGTGTGTGTGTGTGTGTGTGTTTGTTTCTGCTTTAGATTAAGAATATGCTTTTTAACTGCATAACAAGTTAACTGTGTTTCAGAGTGAGTGATGGTGGGATCAAATGCTTGGTGGACGGTTGCTCAACCAATAAACTAAGAGAGCTGAACGTCAGCCACTGCAGAAACATCTCTGATATATCTGTCAGGAGGATTGCACAAAGGTTTAAACGATACACTCACCCACATAAACATGTTTAGTATAGTTTCTGACCTGCTTTTTGCTTTTGCACAAAAATACAAATATACAATAAACACGACAAAATATGAAACCATGCACAAAATCAACAAAATTACCTCCCTCTCAAAAATCCCATGGAAAACACAGACTTCTGGTTTAAAAGTAAAGAAGTAAATATCAGGCTTTTGCTGTACCTATGGACAGGGGCAGGTCCAGACCTCTTTGGCTGGGTTAGCCCAACTGGGGCATCATTTTATCCAAAAGTGGCATGAAGTATGTGTTCACACACACAAACTGAAAAGCAATGTTGTACCCTTTTTGTCTCCACTAATTCATCCACATTTACTACTACATCCAATTATGATGCAGACTGTTTAACTATGTGTGTAGTTTTTAACTTGAAATTGTGACACAGCACAGAGGTTATGTATAAATCTTCTTAGCTGAATTCTTTAAGATCTCAAGAAGAAGACTTATGTCCAAAGTAATGACTTATAGTGCTGAAAGAAAAGGTAATGTGCTACATTTAAATTCAAAAAAGCCACTTGCTCCCTGTTGCCAGATATTGCATTTGTCCCGCCTCTGAGAAAGCAAATAGCCAATCAAAGCGCGGCACCGGGGGAGTCCAATCAGATTTTAGTGGGGGCTTATGCCAGCCCCCTTGGACACACATCTGCTGTGGAACAAAAAACAACTCTTGTGGTGCTGATTATTGGTCCAAAGGAAATATTTTTCATACAAGGGGAATTAAATGTGTCTTTGTTTACACAAGAATGAATAAAATAAGCGTTTCATTCCACAATATTACGCCTCATTTGAGGTGAAGGTTTCTTAAATTTTGTCATGAGCAGCTATTTGTCTTGTGTTTTCAGGTTGTGTAAACTGTACCATCTTAACCTGAGTTACTGTGACAGACTGACGAACAGGAGTCTGGAGTGGCTGAGTGGCAGTTCTATCTGCTCTCTTGACGTCAGCGGTTGCAACATCCAGGATCAGGTACTGCTCCCAGATTTCTGAGAAGATAACTCATCTCTGGTGGTGAATTCTGTAACCAGGTATTTGTGCTTTTAGGGGCTGGCATCTCTCCAAGAAGTTTGCTTAAAGAAATTAGTTCTTGCCGAGTGTGTCTGCATCACAGACGCTGGCATTGAGGTACCACACATGGCCAGATGTGACACTTTTACACAAAACCTTTTGGGTGGTCTCTTGCTCAAGCTGCTTGCTAGTAAAGCAAAGACCAAAAGACCAACATTTTGCAGTTGCTGACTCATTTGTTGTAACAACTAACCAAAATATATTACCCCTGTCATTTTGTAGATATGGTCCCCAGTTTTCCTCTTTCTGTTTTTCATTCTCTGAGCAGTTGTCATTTCTTCTACTTTTTGAGAGCAGAAGTTGTGTAAGAACATAAGAGATCTGGAGTACGTGGATGTGTCTCACTGTGTAGCTCTATCAGACTCAGCCATCAGAGCAATTTCATTTTACTGCAGAGGCCTCATCACACTGAGGATGTCAGGTTGCCCAAAGGTAAACACAAGCACACACAAACACACTCGCCTTCAGCCCTCAAATTCTCCCTGGCTAAAGCTAATTGTGTTTCCCCCATCCATTTATGGTCCGGTTTTCTGTTTCCCTTTGCTCTGCCCCAGATGACAGACATGGCAGTTCAGTATCTGACGAGTGGATCTCAATACCTGCGAGAGCTTGATATGAGTTCCTGTGTCCTTCTCACGGATCGCTCACCTCGACACTTGGAGAGGATCTGTCCCCCACTTTGCTCCATCACCATGGCATGCTGCAGCAGCATCTCTAAGTAAGACTCAAGCTCAGAAAACACTCTAAAGTTTGAGCTCTGCACTGTTATTTTTGTTATGATCAGGGTTTGTTTGGTCCTTTAGGGTGGCTGCCATGAAGCTCAAGACACGTGTGGAGTACTGGGAGCACAGCAGTGACGATCCTTCATACTGGTTTTAGTACCACATGGGCAAAATGGTTCATCCAGTATCAAGACACCTGGGAAAAGGTGGAGTAGCACTCAGCAATGACAAGATCAGCACGTTCAAAGATGTATGCAAAGTAACTGCTCCAGTACCTGTAAATATTGTTCAGCAATAATGCAGATGTGGAAGCTCCCCATGCAATAGGAACTTATGTATCCCGGAACCATCATGGGGGCTGGCTTTTGAACTGTGTGCTGACCAAGCCAGGTAGACCCTCTCCTCTTTACAGTGGAGGATGTAGTTTCCGAAAAAAGATTTGACTCAGCAGACCACAGGACAGTTTTCCAACTTTTTTTTTAAACATGTGCATCTATTTTTCATTAAACAGCAAAATTAAATTTAGCTTAAAAATTCAATAAGTTGTCTTGACATATTTCCAATTGAATATAGGTTTTTAAATAATTAACAAACTAACTATTATTATCTGTTTTTATTAACATTTTAAACAGCATCCCAACTCTTTTAGATCTGTGGTTGCATTTTGTGATGCTCAACATATTTTATACAGTCAGTAATTTCAAGTCTGATGAAACAACTAAGTGGCTGTTTATAAAAAGCTAAGTGTTTGAGTTTGTTTCATTTGTTTTTTTCTCCCCTCATTAGGTGAGACAGCTGAAGAGAGAGAGACAGGACATGTTGGTAGGAGAGAGTGAGGCAGACATCCACTAAGGGATCGAGGCTATGGTCCTTGAGCCTACGACTAGTGCATCCAGGAGGACTATAGCCTCCTACATGGGGCACCTGATGTACAAACCAAGCTTGACTGGTGCCCCTCGTGCTTGAGACTGTTTCATTGGATGGTGCTCAAACAGAGATTCTGTCTCTGTCTTCAAATCCAGACTGTAGGATTAAAAATTTGTACTCTAAGAGGATGGTGTCAAGCTATTTATGGTTAAAGTTGATTAGCAATAACACTGCTTGGACATCTACAGCTCTAAAGCATAATTGTCTTTTGTGCCTGTTTATATTATGATTTAATATTGAATATTCATGGGGGTATAAAGTTCAGTTGATACATCAGAAGTTTAAGGTATCACTCATCATTTCAACATTCGTATTTTGGAGGTTTGAAACTTGTGATTATTTTAAAGTGTCCACACCATATGAATAACACTAGTTTGTGTATGTAATGTGAAAGTGCTAAGCGTTCATTTCTTTCATTAGGAGTATATATAGGAGTATATATCTGTCTGCTCATTAAATGTGGATACATGTGTTTTCTTAATACAGCATACTTCAAGTGCAATTTGTGTAGCAATAATTGTTTAGAAATACTTAGTGAAAGTGTTTCACCTGGTTTTAAGTTCTCAAGTGTGTGGATTTGTTTTATGTTGTTGTCTAGCTTGCTAATGCTATGGGTACATAGGAGACAATTTTATCAAACTTAATCAATAACTGGTTCTTTGAGTCAAAGATAATATTTGTATCTTACATTAATTAGAACCAGGTCAGACTCAACACATTCAGACAGATTAATTGTAACTGCAACTGAGTCAGCACAGACAGCACAGAGGTAAAGGCATTTGTATGACATTTTCATCAACTTTTATAGTATTTACAAAATAGACAGAATCATAAATATAAATATGTATCACCTCACAATCATTTTCTTTATTTATACTCGAAAAATTGAACAGGAAGTTTATCATTTACATTCGAAACCAAAGACAGTTCTGAACAAATCAACACTAGCGTGTAGTTAGACACTTTGTTTTTCCCAACTCATTGTATACACAGGCTTTTATAACACATTAAATACTTTTTAAATATAATTTAACACAATGCCCCAATCAGAAGTATAATATTCAAGTTCATCCAGTTCTGAGGAGCAGTAAACATAAGTCCCTGTAAGTGATGCAGCATATCTCAGTTCCCCAGCTTCAGGGACTCAAACCAGCTTTGTGTCTTCAGTGTGATGGTGCCTCTGTCTGCCTGCGCTCTAACCCTCTGCTCCACTGGGGACTCAGTATTTATGTAGCCTGGGAGACACAGAGCAGGTCAAATGAGAGAAACCCGTGACTAATGTCAGGAAACAGTATGTTCCTTGTTGATGTACTTGCTTGTGGATTCAGTAAATGAACTGTGCCAAGGAGTGTGATGCAATAAAATATAAGGGCTCACCAGTGACTGTGGTTTGGCCGTCAGTTGTGTTGTTTTGTACTCTGTGCAAAACAACCTCTGGGCTCATATCCACTGACGCCCCGCAGAGCTCCAGCCCAGCTTTCAATGAGGAGGGCACACGCACACGCACGGCTCCTGTTTGAATCAACAAGAGGAAAATGAGACAAAACATGAGTCAATATTGACAGCTTTAGAAAACAAACTGTGATTGATAAGGTGAATATTGTTCCTATATACACAGTGTTTATACCTTCCTGACTGTGGAGTTCGGCACTGCCACCTTCTCCTACATAGACATCAATGCCCCCGCTGTGTGAGGAAACCTTCAGGGCAGAATTTGAACCATCTGCAAAAGCAAAGAAAGCCTCAGGTGTTTAGCTGTGACCAGACACTGACTGAAACCATACGTATAGTGGTGCATTGTGCAATCAGGGTCAGCTATCTTACCTACAACTGTATCTCCAGACACATTCTTCACAGTGGCGTAACCTTAAACAGTGAGAACAACAACATTCCAGTGTTATTCACAACAACCAGATACCAGATAGATTTTGTCACAAGTTAATAAATACAATATTTTCAAAAGTTTAAATCTGTGTAAACTGTGGCAGAGAAGTCTCTGTCACAGGGTGTTTTTCATTAAACTGCTGAAGTCAACAAGGTAACGGTTTCCAGGTACCTGTGCTAGGAGGCTCCCCCGGGTCCAGATTGAATTAAAATTCTACTTGGATGACGCGTTTTCACACCCAACATAACAGTTCTAGTTGTTTTTGTGATCTTATCTTGATTCCAAGAATTAGACAGACTACAACAGACTCATTTTGTAGAAACCCCCAAATCAAACAAAAACAGACGACATCATAATTGAAGCCACATCATAGTTTAATGGGCTCTTTTTGGATCAGCGCCTCAGATTCTTCACATACCGAAGCCACATTTTAACAAGTTTACATAATGTGGTGTAAGAATAAGTTGTACGTTTGGGACCTTTTGGGATATGACGTATTGGCTGCATCGTCTAGATTGATAAGAAGTGAAGTTATTTTTATATGCAGATCGATGTGGCTCAGGTTCTTTAGTTGTTAACCAATCAATTTGTCTTCTTACTGAAGTATTCTTGAATAAGCCATTTAATCCTAAATTCTACAAACATCATGTCATTCTGGACTAAGTGTTATAAAAATATGTAACACCACTAGCTTCTATTTAATATTTCAGGTTCTCTGTAGCAATAAAACCCACACAAACATTTAAAGTAAAGATATTTAGATGCTTAAATAAATAAAATTAGATGGTGTAAGATGCAGTTTGATAAGTTAAATGAGTTTTAAATGCAGGTTGCAGTACTTCAGGTTTGATACTAAAATCTATTTTAACTGTAAGGTTCGTTATGCAATCCCTGCCTCCTCTGTTAGCATGTAGAAGTGCACAATCACACAAACAAATTAAATTAGGACACGAGAGGGTTCAGTAAATGAAGAATAGATGGAGCTGACTGCTCACCGTGTACATGACCCAGTTCTACTCTACCAGAGTAGGAGGACACACAGCTGGACTCTGCATAGATGTTCTTCACCTTCAGAGCACCACGCTCTGTTGAAACATTCATTCTGGTGCCCTGGAGCTTCTTGACATCTACAGCCTGTAAACATGCAACTTATTAATGTGCAAGACTGCCACCAGGCGATCACTATTTACAGTTCTTCATCTCTGTCTCCCTAATAAAGGTTTGTTATAAACCTAAATGCTGTAAACATGTTTAGTGAAGTTTTTATTCAGGCTGCTGCTGCCCTCTAGTGACAGATTAGTGTAAGTGTGACGTTGTCTGTGCTTACACTGTCTCCTGAAGTGCTGATGTCCACATTGCCATGGATGGTCCCTGTACCTGTAACTTGTCCTCCCTGTGACCTGATCTCAACATGGTGACTCTGTGATTCAACAAAAAAACACAGGTGAGAAACATCAGTGCGGAACAAAGCTCTTTCCATTAATACTGCTGCTTAGATGAGCACATTTTAAACACAGTGGTCTAGTGACGTGTAATTTTACAACCACAAACACTTTAAGTTATAGTTTTCGACTGATGGTGACTTTAAAAGTGTAACATATTTGAATGCAAGGATGTGTTGATGATGCTGAGTAACAAGTTAAACTTCAAAAGAAACACTGACATATTTGCAGCAGTCAGTTTCAGCCACGTGATCTAATTGGACAGGATGCATTCAATTAGTGCTGATGTAAAGTACACTATGTGCTACACCATCATAGGTGTTCTGAAAAATGCTGACAAGATTACAGCACAAGTTTTATTTCTACATCGAGCTTGTATTAAGAAATCACACAGGTCAAAAAAACAACTATCAACTTACTCTTATTTCACTGGTTGAATGACAAATGGGAGCATGCTGATATTCAGTACAACACTCCTACTTGTGCAATAGTGCTTTAATTACCCATAGGAATCAGTTCAGGTTCTTATATGCATATATAATATTACTTTTTTGTGCAATAAGGAATTGTTTGCGTTGTTATGCCACCACTCACCCTGATTGAGTGCAGCAGACAGGTACCCTTCTCTGTTTGGACCTTGCAGATATCACACTCCATGTTCCTCACTTGCACGTTGCCTTTTCCTTGAGCAGTGATTGAGACATCTAACAATGACAAAAAAATATATCATGGGGCCAGGGGCGTGTCCAGAAATGGCCCAACTGAGGCTCTCACATAGGCAGGGTTGGCCAGTGCATTTACAAATAAATCACATTTACCCTTCTGTCTTCACAACCTACTTTCATTAAAGTATTTAACAGTTTTTATATTCCTTTTGACTTAAAAAAAAAAAAAAAAACATGACAAAGTGGCATAAATCTGGTGCTGGTGGCCTAGCGGTCCAAGCGCCCCACATACAGAGGCTGCAGTCCTGGTCGCAGGGATCGCCAATTCGATTCCCGGCCGTGACTATTTCCTGCATGTCTTCCTCCACTCTCTCCCCTCATTTCCTGTCTCTCTTCAGCTGTCCTATCAAATAAAGGCAAAAAGCCCAAATATATAACTTAAAAAAAAAAAAAGTGGCACAAATCTTGTAAGATTAATTCTTTAAGGACTTACAAAAGATGTTTTTTTCAAAGTCACATTTGAGGGCACTAAATAAATCTACTGTCAGCAGTTTAACTCATCACAAATTATAGATTTTAACAGAAACCCTACCTCTGACAGGGCAAACAGCCAATCATAGTTTAGGATTTGGGGTGGCTAATTGGATTTCAAGGGTGCTAGTGCCACCCTTAGCCACCCCTCTGGACACGCCACTGCATGGGTCACCAAAGGAAAAACACAAAACACCCTGAAATCCTCATAGCTAAGGAGACACTCACTGCTTTTGATAGGTGCAGTCACATCAATCGACAAACTGCTGTGAACTTTTTCGGCTGAGATGAGCAGCTCTTTGCTCTGCTCATCGTAACGCACATGTAGACGATTCAGGCCACCTTCCTCCTCCTCTGGGGTGACTGTCCCGTGCACAGTGACGAAGGCTCGGTCAGCTTCAGGGAAGGTATGTGGGTCCAGTGGGCGGACGGAAATGCTGCAGCCGAGCAGTGCGCGTACTGTGCTGAAGGGGCTCACCTTAAGAGTCCATTTCTTTAGAGGCGGGTTAACCTCTTCATGTGTTTGAGACTTGGAGTGAGCAGAGATGGAGAAGAACCTTGAAGAATGCAAAGGGCAGCAGGGTGCTGTGAGTGTCATATGGCGGAGAAGCTGGACACATCCCCGCCGACTTGCTGAGACCCAAAACATCTCTATTCGGTAACCCAGCTTATCCACGATACAAACTACTGTTGTTACAATAATGTAACATACTAATGACTGAACTACACAAGCTTTCGTTCAGTCAGCATGCACTGTCAAAACGCTGTAAAGCAGCAGAGTTAGGCCACTGCATCCAGGATGACTTTTCACATTAAAAGCGAAAGCTATAACAACAACTTGATGTTTTCTACACAAACTCAAAATAAAAAATAAGGTAAGACTAGTTTAATTTTATATTTCATATTACGATAAAGATAAAAGGTAATAAAAGGTCATTCAAAAATAAACAACACTAAACAAACTGTAAGACTTAAGGAACAACATGTAAAACAAATTATTAAACGACTTACTACATGCACATTTCCCTTGAGTGTTGCAAAACTTTTAATGAAATAACTTAAGGAATAACCAGCTTATAAAATGTGGTACACATTTGATTTTAATATTTATTTCTTAATATTATTTACCAAACTATTACTACTCCTACACTACTATAGTTCCTTATTTATTCATCGTCCTATCATTCTTTCATTTTATTAATTGTATTAATCTTTTTTATTTAGATGTTCATTAATTTCATGTAGTTATTTATTTATCACTTATGTTGCATTTATTCTGTTTTCTTATAAAATCACATCATGTGTAAATGTAAGGTAGATTTAAATGGAAATTGAAATAGTTTTGGTCCTCTAATTTATTATTTTTCAACATTTTGCACCACGATGATGTTGTCCTACAGTAAATATACTGTTGTCCTGATAAGCTTTACAACTTTTAATTTTAATTATCTGTAGTTCTGGTCTATGTTTAGTTAAGCAGTTGCCACCATGATCACCATGATGTACCTGTTAGGAAACCACAAAGCAACAAGAAGCTCACCGACTTCTTTTTATCTTTCCATATATTATCCTCGTTGTGCAAAGTTTAAATGTGTAAATGTGTACCTCAGATAATGCAGCTAAAGTTGTTTCTTATTTTTAGGCTAAGCCCTAAACTTCCGTCTGAGTCTGCGTAACTTGACAGACCGGATATACAATGTTGTGTAAACTAAGCAGGGCGACCAATCGGGAGATTGCTGCAGCTGATGTCATTGTTTCCGAAAAGGCTACTGGGAATCCGAGTTGTTAATAGTCTTAAAGTTTCACCAGGAGGTGAAGAGTTTTAATGTCTGTGATTTTGTTTCCTTCATTTCATGGGACCTATTTCATTTTGATTCATAGTAAGCAGAGATAAACAGAAATCTGTAATTTGAGCCTGACCTGCGCTTTACTCTGTAGATAATTTCAACCCCCCAAAATATAATATGATAGGATATGATATAATGTGTTATGATATGATATGATATGATATGATATGATATGATATGATATAATATGATATGATATAAAATAATATAATATTGTAAAACAGAGAGAAGAGAAAGAGAAACAAGTCCAAAACACATATATCCATCAGTTTTATTTATCTTGATAAAAATAACCACAATTATGAAACATCCCAAACAGTCTTAGTCAACCATCACCTGGCTTTCCAGTCCTTTAGCTAATAAAATAGTCTCTGTCTTTGTCGTTACATACCAATCATATTTAAACTGTCTTCAATGAGACTTTTCCAAGAAATTTCCCTCTTTTGTCCCGAGGCAAATTCTACTGGAAAACCTTCAGAAATATCACTTTAAAAGGGTTATTGAAAAATGATAGTGTGCAATCAGGACATTAACTGAATAACTATGTACATCCTCAGGTTGTTTTATAAACAAAATAGTATTGCAGAATCAAACACCACAGGCCATCAGCTATGTGATAATAGTTTACAATAGTTGTGTGTGGATGGTATACTGGAGTTTAGGAGCATTTTAGTAGCTTATTTCTGAATGTAGTAGTTTGACCCATGTGTTTTAAATTCCATCATGCCCTGTCAGAGTCCCAGCTCATGTGGTAAAGCCTTTTGGTCTGATCATCATTCTGACAGCTTTAAAAGACTGCCTGTCATTGGTAGGGTAATACTCTGTGGATATGTTATGCCATGTTCCCCAGAAAATCCCATCCCGGACTCCTTTGTACTTTCCAACATAGTATCTCCCGTTCAGATTTGCAGCCATGCAGGCATCGAACCACCAACCAGAGCTGTAGTAGGCCCCACAGTTGCCAGATGGATATCTGTCATGGTCCCTGTCCGGGGTGGTGAAGCTCCTGTTGTTGTGGTCGTAAGTTTTGCTGAAGCGCAGAGCATCACCTGCGGTACCTGAGTACCCCCCTACTGTCAGTCTGTAGCGCATCCGTTCATTCGCCACCCGGAAGACCTCGTACTCTGCAAACTCCACTACCCCATCAAAGTCCTCCAGTTCCACCCGCAGCATCATGTCCCTGTCCCGGGTTAGCAGGTGGATCATATTGTTCCCCAGCCAAAACTCTCCTCCGTTTTGCTCCCCAAAGCCTGATCGGTACTCCGCCCATGAACGATTGAAGCTCACGCTGCCGTCTTGACGGCGCTGCAGGAGCGTCCACCCTCCACCATGCTGCTCCATGTCGCAGAAGACTGGGAAGCTTCTGCCGCGGAGGTCAGGGGTCACCAGGTATACTCCACTTTTTGTCGCCCCTCTGAGCTGGTGGTCGGAGCAGTCTCTCCTGACCATGGTAACTACAGGGAAGAACAAATGAAAAATAATTAAGAAAATTTTAGGGGTGCTGGGATTCAATTTAGAGGGGCTTTAGCACCCCCAAAAATGGGCTAGAAATGCCTATGATTAGTAATATTGTGCACATTTATTTCAAATTTGTCCTCCATCATTTAGAGTGCAGTTAAGGTAAAGACTTGAACTGGCAGGTGAAATTATCATCTTGCAGCTGTGTGAAGCTGTGAAATGAGGTCATTAGTGCAACATGCCAGGACCAAACTACTTTTCCACCATAAAAGATTTAGTGTGTTGGCAGCCTTTAATGGGGGACCTCCAGAGAGGTGATATAGGCTACATAGCATTTCAATGAAAATCAGTTTGAGAGAAAAAACATTGCACATTATCTATATGATTAAATAAACAAAATAACTTTGCATTTCTGGTAATTTATTTTGTTTTTAAAACAAAAATGTAGAGGCTATTTTAGTTGTAAGATAAGAGGTGAACAAATTATTACCTCTCACTACCTTATTACCTCTGCCACGTGCAACATGATCAGTACCTTAAAGGTGTTGCATTTCTATGAATCATATAAAACCCGGTGATCAAATTAAACATTTATACGAATAATCAAAGGCCAAATAAGTCTTTAAGAATAAGCAGCTCTCCACTGAAAGATGCTTTGTAGCTGTAGACAACACATAGTTGTGGTTTCATTGTTAATGACAACACCCATACAGCCACATGCTTTTTGCAGAAGTCCCAAATCCCCCTTTGAGCTATGATATATGGGACAAAGATGTTGTCAGACCACACAATTATATTACAATTTATAGACTAGGAGGACTATCAGTGCTCACAGTGTGGTCCTCTTGCTTCAAATCCTTTTAGTGCATGCTTTTAAAAAAAATGCAGTTATAATCACTAAAATACTAATGCACAACAGTTCTACAGTTTTCTCTGTGCCTTATTATTGTGATGTAATCTCAGCAACAGATCAAAGATTTTTATGAGCTTGGTTGTAAATTGAAAAGAAGTTTGTAGTGATGATAAATGTTAAAAACATTCTTTGAACTGACAGGTTGATACAAAACAAATATTAACCCAGCTACACGTGCTTGTTTAATTGCATGCAAACTCTGTCTATAAAATACAGCCCCTGCACAAAGTTCTGAGTGCAAAGTAAAAGAATGATCGATTGAGTAAGAAATTGTCTCTCTTGCCTTTGGACTGTATCAGTGTTGGTCGTTTGCCGTCTGTCCTATCAGATCTGCTGCTGTCCTCTGGGACGCCTGTTGGACGCCTGTCTGGTGGTCTTTTATTTGGATTCAGGCTGTTATTGAAGAAAGCAGCCACCTGGTTGATCTTCACACGAAGCTCTCGTGCACTGGGGGTGGTGGACTCAGCAGCTGGGGGCTTCAGGGCGGAGGTGGTCGTGGTTGTTGACCTGAGATCAGAGGTGATTGTGGAAGTAGTTTGAGGTGTGGGGGTAGGGACTGGAATCATCGTTTTGTCTGGATCTGGAGTTGGTCTAGGTGCTGATTCCTGCACCTTGTGAGCTTTATGGCGTGTATCAGGTTTTGAAGCTTGATTTGGCTTTGTAGATCCTGGACTGGTGCTAGTGACAACACTTGGAAAGATCCCATGCATGATTTTGTTTTGTCTTGTTGTCATTTGGATGGATAGTGGTTGACTGGCTGTTTTTGGCCTCAGATCAGACGTGATCCTGCTGTTTGAACTCATCGTGAATCCTTCAGTGTGAGTCTGAAGGCGAGGGAAGGTTCCAGTCTTCAGGCTGTTGGAGGTCTGTGGACCTATGGTGATAGTTTTAATCTTGAGATCTTGGTTCTCGGGTTTTAATTCTGTGTCTGAGTGAGTCACTTTACGGCCTGATGCCGGTGGAAGGTCAGTTTGAGGGTTTTGGAAGCCGTCTGTAAAAGCCCCACTGACTTTTGGAGAATCTGAATCAGTTTTGGTCTGTGGACTTGGCTTTGGTTGCGCTGCTGGTTTTAACCTTTCAGCAGGTGTTTCTCCTGGCTTGACTGTAGGTCTGGTTGGTGTCCTTTGTCTTGGAGGGGGCTTCTGTTTGGAACTTTTGTTTTCTTTAGGCAAGGTTTTGGCATCAAGGTTGGGCATTTGGTCAGGCTGAGATCTTTTAAGCCCATGATTGGTTTGTGTTTGATCAGGTTTTGGCTTTAAGTTTGTATTGATTCTTTGGCCAGTTGTAAGTTTGGGATTTTTTTGGTTTGGTTTTGGTTTAGATTGGTCAGGTTTAGGCTTTTGGTTAATTTTGGGGACTTTCTGGATGGGTTTAGGCCTCTGATTGAAGGGTTTGATTGGAGTACGATCAGGTGTTTTTCCAGGTGTTGAGTCTTTGATAGTTGTAGTTCCAGGCAAAGGCAAATGATCTTCATCTGAACCCCCTGCTGATTTTGACAAAGGCTTTTGGTTAGGATTTGGTGTGAGGCTTGTTGTGTCTCTTCTTTCAGGATCTTGAACAGGTGAGAAATATTGGTTTGATGTAGACCCTTGATCTGGTTTGGGGTTTTGTTCACTTACTGGCTCTTTGTGAGGTTTCTTTTTTTGGTCAGGTTTGTCATTTATTATTGGATGACCCAGTTTCTTGTCTGGTTTTAAGTTATGGTCAACCATCTGAACTACATTTGGAGAATCTTGATCAGTCAAAGGGTGTTTGAGAGAACCAGTTATATTGTCAGTCTCAGGTCTCTCAGATGTGGGTCTGTGGACAGGAGGCAAAGACTTTGGAGGAGATTTTGATTTTTTAGGAGGTATTGGGCTTCTATCAGCTGTATGTTCATGGTCATATTTTGGTATTTGAATGTTTTTCAGATTTTCATCAGTGGGTAAGTTATCAGATGGAGGTGTATGGTGAGGTTTCTGACTTTGAACCTGCACAGGGTCTTTGCCAGTTTTAGATTTCGGATCAGTTGTTAGTTTTCGGTTAGCGGGCTTCTTCTTTTGGTCAGATTTAGTTGATTTATCTTGCAAATGGGTTTGGTCAGGTTTACGATCATTCTTTGGATTTTTTAGCCTTTGCTCTGTTTCAGGTTTAAGTCTTCCACCAGGTTTTGGTGTTGGGCCTGGTAAAGGCTTAACACCAGTCTTAGCGCTTGAGCTGATGTTTCTTTTAGCTGCCCAACGGCTGCGGTCTGAGACTCCTGGTAATGTAGTTGTGTATAAATTGTGATGAGGAGTTGGGGTAGATGTAGTTGTTGTAGTTGATCTAACCCAGCCCCGGTAGTCTGATTCAAGCGTTGTACTGGTTGTAGAGGTACTGAGTCTTGGCTGTCCAGGGCCACCCACTATGCTTATTTTAGCTGCTGTTGTTGGCCTGCTTCTGCTCCTTGAGCCTGCTTCTGCACCACTTGGCTGTTCAGAAATATCACCTGCTCTAAAGCTTGTGCTTTGGTCTGGTCCATCCGCAGTTATTTTCTTGCCTTGATCGACATCTGTGATCAGATGTGGAGGGGAGCTTGACAGAGGAGGAGGTGGAAGAGATGACGCAATGGTTATAGCTTCATTCAAGTCCATGGAGTCATGCCTCGGAGCTGCACTAATGATAGAGTCAGTCGGACTGATGGAAACAAAGTCTGTCCCCTCGGTTGACTTGCTTGACTCTAATTCTCCATCACCATCTCTCTGTAAATTTTGGACTGTTTTTTCTCCTTCTGTTTTGATCTCCTTTCCTATTTCTCTGTCCCCCTCCACTGCCCCCTCTTTTATAGTCCTCTCTTTTTCTGCACGCCCAATGCTTTCAGTCTGTTTTGGTTTCTCATTATTTTGCTCCACTTTTATTCCCTTTTCCATTTCCTTTCTCCTCTCCTCCCTGTCCTGCTCTCGCTCCTTATTTGTATGCTCATTGTGGCCCTCAGACATCTTTATTCCATCACTGCCCCTGTCCTCTTCACTTTGGGTCCTTTCGCCTGTTTCCTTTGTCTCATCTCGCCACACGTAATGGTCACTGTCTTCTATTTTCTCTTTGTTTTTTACATTACTTGTTATTGTCTTCTCTTTACCTTTCTCCAACATACCTTCCCGACTAGCTTTTGAATTCCCCTGTCCATCTTTTTCTTCACTTATGTCTGTCACTGTCTCTCTGTTAAATTTGTCAACAACTTTTTTCCTGCCCATATCCACTACTCTTTCATTTTCACTGGACGTTTGCACCTTTGGCTGTCCTGGTTTGTCCTTTCCTTTTGCCCCATCAGTTTGAGTTTTTCCATCTTTTTCTGCCACTTCTTTCTCATTATCTTTTATGACTTTTTTATCACTCCCTCTTTCTGTGCCCCATTTCTTTCTCTCTTTCTCTTCCAACTCTTTTCTTTTTTCAGAGTCAATGTCAGCATCTCTCTCTGTAGTCTTTTCTGCTTTAACCCTGTCTGCCCCACACCCCTGACTGACATTTTTCAGTCTCTCAGGGTTTCTCTCATTCAGCCAGTCTCTTTCATCCTTATATCTATCTGTTTCTTCATTAACATCATAAGAGTCGCTTTCTCTCTGCCTCCCACACTCTCTCTCAGTTTGGCTTACTGTACAATCTGCGCACATCTTCCTCAGCTGATCCACATTGTCCTTCAGCGTCTGCAGATCCTCCACTATCTTCTCCAGCTCTCTGAGCTCCTTTGGCAAGTGAAAAGTCAGTGGGGGCAGACTGAATTGATATGGGCATGTGCTCCCATCCTGCCCTTCTCTGCACGGCCCCTCAGGTCTCAGAGTTGCAGCACAGGGCCCAAATGCATGATCCCCCAGGAGGTCTCCTTCCTCAGAGTCTGCTGTGGTCCAAAAGAGGCTGAAGAAGGCCAACAGAGTCCCACATACGCACAGTGCTGTTAACCTCATCACGTCCTGACAGTAAAAGAGTACAAGAGAGGTGCGGGAGAGTGTAAAAAAGACCCACCTCAGTTTGAGAAGCGCAGTGACAGTGAGAGGAGGAGAGGTAAAGGAGGAGGGAGAAGAGGAGGGAGCAGGGACTGATGGAGCTGTTTTGTGGAAAGAGAGTCTGTGAAAGAAATGAGGAGCGAGAAGCTTAGAGAGAGAAGCAGGTGTATTAAAAAACAAAGAGGGGGAAAGGGGGATTGTCTGGATTTATTTGTTGGCTGAATGGGAGGTGGACATAGATAAGAATGAGGCGTGAGGAAATGTCATAATATTTCTACTTCAAAACTCATATTGAATTACTCGTGACAGTTGCTAATCGGCATAAACAATGTGAAAGCTTTGTGTCTTTGTGTTTTCCTCTTATTACATTCCAGAGTATCGTCACTGTAATCACATCCCTTGATGAAGACCATTTGGGATGCATCATCACTCAATACTGCAGCATCACGCCCGTGAATTCTCATGTGTGTCACAGTTGCTTTGGCAGGCACTCCCAAAGCTTCCTGTGCATGGGTCAACAAACATGTGAGTGACAGATGAGACCCGTCACAATATGCATTTGAGGCCAAATATCAGCTGCTGCGTCGGGGCCAAAAGTTTGTTGCGCAGATTTTTGAAGACATACTGTATTTCATTTTGCTGTAAGCTGCATGGTTTACTGCAGCCTCGAAGTAATGAAAGTCAGGAATGTCCGATTTGTCCAAGGCTGCTTCATTCAAATGCAATGCCGGGGGAGAGGCATTTCTCCTGTGTTTTTGACTTTAATGCAGACAGTCCTAATCCTTAACAAGTGCTGGGACTGGTGAGGCAATCTCACTGTGTGCAGACTGTCTGTTTATCCAGGGTTTTGCTTCTGGTCTAATTCATCATGCGTACATATAGTCAGAAAAAAAGAGAAAACACAGTCACATGAGCCAAATGAGGCATCCGCTAGGCAGGGAGTTTAGATAATGAGGCTTCAGTTTTTCAGACTGGGGGTGTAAATGTCAGTCCCGCCACAGGATATGAGATATGACTGATAGCACACAATGCCAGCTTGTTCAGATATTTATCCACTTTAAACCCTTGTTAGACAATTGATGTTGTCTTGTTTTTCGACCGCAAAGAAACATGACCCTTGTGCTTTTTTTTGTCTCTGTCACCGGTCTGCGACTTTGACTGCAGGAAACTTGAGAAATTTCTCAGCTGGCTTTTTATTTTGACAAAGGAAACCATTTGTTTGGCGTGGGGACTGTGGGAAGCATCAGGTTAGGGGGAAAAAAAGAGTAAAGGTAGAGGAAAACAGCCCTCTTTCAAACAGCACTGGCTTGCAAGCACATTGTTAAGTCTGTAAAAACAATACATCATAAAAGCAGAACATCTTTAAGTGCTTCTGTTTGCAGAATGTTCAACTTCTCTGTAACTCTGGAAAGAGGCTGCACTATGTTTCAGCTGGACAGTATAGAGGTCTGTTAATCTTGCATATAAAGATGGTATATCTGTTCGTCTATCTATCCAAACATGCTTTGTATGACTCTACCAAGCCAGTTTGTCCCCTCCTTCTCTCTCTGTGCTAATGCAGCAGTGAGCTCATTTGACATTTGGCAGCTGTTGGCAGGATAAAAAACAGGAATAAGGATCCTTTCACAATCCATTCAGCACTTAATCAGCCTACAAATAGTATTAGAGAAATGTTTACACTCTCGAGAGACTCCTGTCTGCACACCAGGCCATATCGATTTATTATCACTGCCGAATCTTTGCAGCACAGCCGAACTTAGACCTCAGAGATTCACTGCTTAGCCACAACAAGCTATCCTGATGCAGGGGCTGCAGGATGAACAAAACTGATAACTGCAGTTCATATAAGTTAACAGGGTTGATCTGCCCCCGGCCAGATGAATAGAATATGTTCACATCAGCAGTGCACAGCGAGCTACTCTTGTGTTCTCAACAGTACCCTCACTCCTTGCTTTACCCATTTATGGACAGCAGTTTTTTTTCACCTCAGGGTGCCCTTTTGGGATTCAGTGTTTTGAATTCCCCCGGTGAGTTGGCTCAGCCCACTCTCTGTCTCAGATCATGTAAACACTGTGCTTTTTTCCATACAAGCTAGAACAAACATCTGACCATCAGTCCAACTCTGCTGCCTGGGCTTCCTGGCAGATCACTTCATCTCCCTCCACTTTGGGCAGAGGAGCCAATGTCGTCGGTCATGTCTGTTATTTGCATAAGTCTCCCCTTTCCAACCGAACTGGAGTGAACCCAGCAACTTCATTGCTCCAGCACCAACCAGCCTGTTATAACACCACACTCAGTTTGCCTGCCTGAAGGTACAATCCTACCTGAACAATATTATTCCACTTACACTCTGTTTTTATTCTGAGAGCAATAAACATACACTGTGTATTTTTTAGTAGTAGTAGTATTTTAGTATCATTCCTTGTCTTTTTTCCACTCATACACAAATGCACATACACATGCTCACATTCATAATCAAGGGAATTATCCATAGCCAATTCCTTAAATCCTCTGTAACTGATACATTCCTTTGCCATGTGTGAGATTGATTTTTATCTGTCTATTGATTGATAGTGATTTATGAAAATAAAGCAACCAAGTGTCTCTAACATCTGGGCTGGATTTCCTACAGCTTGCCAACACAGATAATGTCTGGTCAAGTTATGTCGAATCCACAACCTGGAATTTATTAAGACTTTGTTTGAAATTTAAATCTTAAAATCATTTTCCCCATAAAAAAATATGCAAAGCAGGCGCAATGTGGGAACAGTTATCTGCTGCTGTCAATGTGTGAATTTAGATTTATATATGTGTTTTTTATGGTAAATTCTCTTTAAAGAACCTTGCCGTAAAGGAATTCAAGATTATGTTTCTTTTTTATATCATATCCTGATGTTTATACTGATTGGATTTGGGCTGCAGTCTGTCTTTCCCAGCTGTGGATAATAAGAAACATGTGGATGGATTGGATGTAAATGCACAGAGAGGTGTGACTAAGTTTATAGCGAAAACTCAAATTTGTTGACCTACTTATTTTCTCTGTATTAATTTTGTGCCAGTTTTAAGTGAGTCATTAGACTGGAAAGGGACATTTTGTCTGAATAACAACTTGTTTTCTTCAACCTGAATACTGGGGGGAATTAATGAAAGGTAGAATTAAGATTTTTCACTTCAGTAGTATTAAAAAATACACCATTATAAATAAAAGTCCTCCTCTCAGTAAACGACATCAGTATTATCAAAGTAAATTACAATTAATTACTCAATACAATAAAATAGCCCCACATGTTTTGCTTTTAATATGTTGGTAGTATTCTATATCCTGTTAGTTGTATTTTGAACAATACATTTGAAGCTTGTAACAATTGATATGCAAAATCTGCAATCAAACTGTAGTTGCCAAATATGTAACTGGAATAAAAAGTACAACACTTCTTACTGAATTATGTTTGAGTAGAATCATAAATTGACATAAAACCGAAATACTACAAGTGCCTCAACATTGTACTTTCTTAAGTACTTGAGTAAAAGTACTTTCCATTGCACAACAAAAACAAGCCTCGTTGTATTGCCCTGAAAACTGTGTTTTCTTCAGTATTGAGTCTGAGTCATAGAAGTTAAACAATTATCATTAGAGAGTAATCTGATGTTAGTGCTGATAAACACTGTGTACCCTCTCTATCACTCTGACAGATTAAGAATTTCCCCTCAGTGGCTGTAAATATGAACAAAAGTAAATAAATGGGTGTGGACTGAGAGAGAGGACCATCTGAACAATTGAGAGTCATGCAGCTTTCCACATCTTCTCTTTGTTTGTTTCTGTTATCTGTCATAACAAAGCAATCACGGTTTTACAAAATTGGTATGTTTAAAAACACAGCACTTTATTAGGAATCCAATTATGTAATGTTGACATTTAGAAAATAATGGTACTTAAATCTTAGATGCAATAAAAAGAAGAGACTATCCAGACCTGGGGAAATATTTGAAGGGTCATTGGATGAGATGGTTTTCACAAAATAAAAGACACTGCATCAAATATCCATCACTACACTGCCACCTAGTGACAGTGTACCTTGTATTACAAGCATACAATTTCCTTCTATTCATTTATTTAACCACATCTTTTCATGGACCCATCAGATACAAACATGTGTATTCAACTGTCATCTATTTTCAGTGAGGACCACTGTGCATTCTCTGCAGATTTACAGGTACAGGTTTTCAGTATGTCTTTGTTCAAATTATCTATTAGTAATACAAAACCAACAAAGAGAAGAAAAAATAAATAAATACAAAAAAATACAACAACAACAACAACAATAATAATAATAATAATAATAATAATAATAATAATAATAAAGAAATAGTAATAATTAAAAGTACAAACAAAAAGGAAGAAAAGTCAATGCAAGGCAACTTTATTTGTATAGCACATTTCATACACGAGGGCAACTCAATGTGCTTTACATTAAAACACAAGAGCACAATTAAAATGACAAATATGATGAAACAGAAAAGAAAGGATAATTAGAAATATATTAAAAGTAAATTTAAAGTGAGTTAAAAGAAGCTAAGATAGGAAGGCAGTGTCAAATAAAAAGTCTTAATCTTTGATTTAAAAGAGGTGAGAGTTGGAGCGGACCTACAGCTTTCAGGGAGTTTTTTCCAGATATGTGGTGCATAAAGACTAAATGCTGCTTCACCATGTTTCGTTCGGACTCTCGGGACTGAAAGCAGACCAGTACCTGATGACCTCAGAGGTCAAGATGGTTCATAAAGTAGCAGCAGATCAGCAATGAACTTTGGGTCTAAACCAGATAAACAAAAGAAAACAAGGTAAATAAACAAAAATAAATAATAATAATATTTTTTTTTAGATAACTTAAAAAAAAACCTGGAAGACAGCTCACGTCATCTCAGTTTTAATTATAGTTATATATAAAATAATTTGTTTTGGGGTAAAACATTGAATTAATTGGGATTTACTTTTCACAGAAACCAGAGAGAACAGACCTTTGCCCTTCCACCTGACCTCCTTAACGCCCCTCTTTTTTCTATTAAAGATAAAAACTGGAAAGAAGTGATATATTACTCAATATACATTCATTCATAGTACATTTTTGAGTGACAGGATGTAAGTCTGCCCCACCTCCTTCCCTCTTATCTGTTTCTCTCAAATATCAAACAAGTGGAGCACTTAAAACAAAATCCAAAAACTTGTCAACAGCTGAATAAATTTGATGAAATCTGATTATGAAACTTCTCTAAGATTTTATTCATAATTAACTTAATATATGCAATACTTGGAACCAAAGGAGATTTTATTTAAGTAGCAAGCCCACAAACCCCAAAATATATAGGTGCCAAAGAATTGTGACCCCTTCTGTCCCGCAGAGTGATTAAATGTGGCTTCATTTAACTGGTCTGCAGAAAATGACCCTACCTATATGAGCATGTGTCCGTGTTTCCTGTGCCTTTATGAATTAACCTACTGCTACTGATGCTTTTGATAATTAACTGTTCACTAACCCTAAACTTAGGAGTCATCTGGCAAAAAGAAAGGCAGAAAACTCATTGATTTTATATTTTCAAGGTTTTATTTCAAGATTAGCTACTATTTATGTCAGTTTATTTACTATAATGGACAAGGTGTACTAAAAACCAACAAATGGATGACATCTCACGACCCCCTATTCGTGTCTCGCGACCCCCCAGGGGTCCCGACCCACACTTTGGGAACCCCTGAGTTATAGCAGTGCAGTGCAGTTCGTTGTCCTGCAGGCTGTAAACAATCCTGTCCCTCCTTCGTGCGTCGTACGTCACGTGCCAAGCCCCGCCCCTGGCCTAGCTCTCGCGCAGCAGTTACGTATGACCGTAAAAAATAGAAACTTCCAAGATGGCCGAGGCCGTGGACTCCATGCATTTCGCAGCAAACAGCAAAACAAATTCCCCTAAACCCTTGATAGCTAAACGGCCGCCGGAGAGCCGACCGCAGTCTTCCAGCGACATTTACCCGCCGCCCCCTAAGAAGGTCCGGGTGGAGGAGAAGGGCCTGAAGCACAGGAAACTGAACGGAGAGGTGTGCGCAGGGGAAAAACACAACGGGAAGCAGAGTTGTGGTAGCCCAGCGAAATGGAGTTTCGGCCCGGCCAAGGCGAGCCACTCAACCGCCGCCGCGGTGCCAGTGACTCCCGCACGAAAAATCTTCAAAATCAGCAACTTCCTCGCCTCCCCTCCGAAAATGAAAAAGGCTAAGGAGAAACGGCACAAAGAGAAGGAGAAGAGCAGTGGGGCGCAGCGGAGCTCAGCCGTGAGTGTGGAGAGATTGAGCCCAGCTAGCTGCCATACAAAGACCGAGAACGGCGACATGAAAATGCTACAGAGAGGTAGGACAGCAGCCTGCTCACTACAACACTCTGTTTAACCCTTTTAGACTTACATTTAAAACTTTGCACAGGGTTATACTGACATTATAAATGCTTTATACAATTATTACATAATTCCTCCAACTACAGGCCCCCATGTTTATTAGGCCCAGATAGTGATATATACACGTGGAAATGTTTGTTCTGCTCCTCAGCATGGATGTAAGTGGTGTTTCACCTCTCTCTGTCCCCTCACCACAGATCCTCCCGTGAAGGAGAAAGAAAAGGAGAAGAAAAAGGAAAAGAGTAAAGACTGGAAAAATCATAGGGTGCCACCTTTACATGACATTGCAAGAGAAAACGGAGAGACGAATTCCTCACCGAAAGGTATGGATGAAATGTAACGTTGACCACATGAGATGAAAAGTTATTTGAATTAACTCAGACAACTGCTAACAACATTAGTCTGTTGGATATGTTTTGAGTTCATACAATGGACTAGGTTTGACTTCTCTCAAGTCACTACACACAACACACTACTTAAAACCAAGGCAAACACAATCAAATGATTTCTGACATCTTTTATAGGGAAAAAAAAAGTTGTGATGTTACATTAAAGCCCAGCTTAGTTGAACAAATGTACATATGTTAAACAAAGTGGTAAACATCTAAATATAATCCTAAGTATACTTAGCTGCTGCCTTGTAAAACCCCTTCTGCTACCTTTTTAAAAAGACTGTAAACAAAGCAAAGCATTGTTCTTAGTCTAAACTTGTTTTACCTTTCTTCACAGACTCGAAGGAGAAGCCCAAAGCTGGTTCAGATGAAGATCTCCTGCTGAAGAAGCTGAAGAAGAAAAAGAAAAAGAAGCACAAAGATGGCGAGCGGATGAAGGATAGACACAGTCGACCCAAAATGTATCATCGCTCATGTCAGACGGTGTGTTCAGGTGTGTCTCTGGGTCTTCCCGATTTTCTCGGTCGAGTAAATGGAAACAACAACAACAGCAGTCTACTCAACACCGCGACACCAACGCAACACCACCAGGATCCTGCTGCTACCTCTGCCTCCATCACTTCCATGGTCAGGGACAGGCTCGGCTACAGCTCCCCGGTGCACTGCGTCCCGACGCCGGGCCTCCCCGGTCTGGAGTTTGGCCATCTGATCCACATCGAGCAGCAGGCCAACGGAGGAGCGTCTGTAGCTCACGCCTACAGCGAGCAGCTCTCTTGTCTGTCTCCAGCTGAGATGCAGCGTTTTGCCCAGGAGTTTGTGACACTGTCGTTTAGCGAGGAAGACGGCCAGGCTGCAGGTTTTGTGATGGGTATCATCCATGGAGCTGCTTCCTACCTCCCAGACTTCCTGGACTACTTCTCCTACAAGTTTCCCACTGCGCCCGTAAAGATGGAGGTGCTCGGGAAGAAGGACATAGAGACAACAACCATGGTCAACTTCTACTCTCAGGTACGATTACTGCTTTTAATTACACTCTGTCCTCTTTTCAGCAGACAACTGGTGAGAGGGCTCGATGTGTTAGAGGACGCTGAAATGTCCACTTTGATTGTGTGAAGTGTCTGAAAGTGTGAGCAGCACAGACTCACAGGCCAAAACAACACATCAACAGCTTTCTTTGTGTTTTGAACTTTTTCGTGTGTCAGTCTTTGTCCATGAGTAGAGCTTTTCACGCTGCCTCAAGCTATATTTTCTCCTGAACATTCAAAGTGTTTCAGGTTGTCTCACAGAGCAGGATGCTTTAATGCTGCATGTCACATTGTCACTTAACATAACGCTTCATTGGAAAACTCTGCTGTTTGAGCTCTTGATAGCAAATGCAACACCTTCAGCTGGAGTTGTGCTTTTATGTCGGGCTCAGATGAGTCTTCTGAAGAAAGTTTGGTGCATGAGTTAAAACAGATGATCTCTTTGTAACAGTGTGACAGCAGCTGCGTGTAGATCTTCAGTGAGGACACTGATAACCGCTTTCTTTTTTTGTGATTTGGTTTTGAGTCAAATCAGTATCTGAAGAGTGAAAATGTATAAATGAACACAAGTCGCCATCCCTCCACTGTAACAAACAATTTGATGTTTTATTCCTGCATCAGTATCTCAGTGAGTATAAATAATCTATAAGGTTTTTGTTGTTCTTTAAAGCTCAGGAGTTTCGACTGTTACTCTTTATACAGAGTAGGTTTGGAGGAATGATTCCCTTGGTCATTTCAAACAATTAAATGCTCAGTCCTAATCTAAAACCCCGTCATATGAGAAAAGATATCAGAAGGATTTTTCTAGTCACCGACCAGAAGAAAAAAAATTCTGTGCACAAGTGCAGACTGCTAAATCTGACAAGTGTTTTAATAGCGCGTTTCTTATTAATGCTGGTAGAAAGAGCCTTTCTTTGAAAATGAACACTTTTATTCATAAACCTATAGTTTAGTTTTTTGGTTCACACTTCTTTCCATTGAGGTTTGTTTCCCCTTACTTATATGTTAAAGTTGTAAAGGATGTATATTTGCATAAAACTGATTTACTGTAACCGTACTACCAGTGGTGGACAAAGTGCACAGCTTCATTACTCAATTCAAAGTATAGATCCTCCAGGTCAGATATTACTCCAATACAAGTGAAAGTTGCTCTGTCAAATTATTACTTGAGTTAAAGATCTGGATTCTTAAAAAGTCTCAAAACTCTGTATTTTCACAAAGAGAATGACTAGGAGTACATTCTGTTACATTATGTTTATTTAGAAACCATTAATTGAAATCTCTAAAAACTGTACCATGGAATAAAATCAGCAACTAAGTTACTCCAAGCCCAGACAACTTAGTTTGAAATGTTCATCTGGAGTTAAACAAATGTTACGTAGCTCAACACACTCTCTCAGGTTGGACAGTGAATGTTTGTTTGTTTGTTTGGGCAGAGTGGGAAACAGGGAGAACATTTCAAACGATACGTATCATTCTTCATTTCAAAAACCTCTAACACGGGCTGAAGATATGGCCATGGGTGCTCAGGTGGAGAATTATAGCCATCATGACCACCTCTAAATGAGCTGCCTGATCTGACTGAAAGTTGCTCTGTGTTTGCTCCACGTTAAACCGAGGAGTCACACGATATACAGGTATGACTAAACCACTGAGACAAACAGAACTACACAAACACATTTTACTGTCTTAGGGATCAGATTTTAGAAAAAAGAAGGGAATTCATGAACTGACTTCAAAGCAAAAGTAGTGAGTAACTAGAGCATTTATAGAAATGTAGTGGAGTCAAAGTGATAAGTTCCCTCCAAAAATAATACTCAAGTAAAGCACAGATACTCATAAAATTTACTTAAGTACTGTACTCAAGTAAATTTACTTTGTTACTGTCCACCACTGTGTACTACTGATAAGTACAAGGTTTTTACTTTTTAGTTGTGTTTATGCACTTCCTTAAACCGAAGATTGAAATGTACCTCAGGCATCCAAAGTCTAATCACTGTCTCATACAGAACAACACTAGCAAAGAAACCTGAAACCTTGAGTGCAACGAGAGCAGACTTGACAGTAAAGAGCACAAGAGTTTGCATTAACTTCATGAAAGTTTTAACTGCTACATGGTAATAATGTGCACAGGGTTCTGGCGTAAAATGAACCCTGGAGCCCCCTTCCCCTCGTAATGACCACCAAAAACTTTAAAATCAAAACAGATATCAACTCCAAACGCTATACCAGCCACTTCCAGTTAGAAGCCAACACACCTTACAGCATGAATACAGATGCCCTCTACAGTTACCACACAGTTACATCTACTGATCACTCAGCTTTACACAAACCAAACTCCTCATGTGAGTCTGTGTCTGACTGTAGCTCAGACCATGTTTGTATGAATTGCTATATGTTTTTTTTGTAATGCTGGCCATCTTGATCCGCATATGAGAAACATCATGTTAAACAAAACATGAATCATAAGGTCTTTTTGCATTATTTTAAAGTAGAGGTGTGGAGAGCCTTTTTAACAGTGCACGTTGCGTATGAAGTATTAAAGTGATTAGAAAATAGCCATGCTGAGGTTATGCCTCTGGTAAAATGTGCACAAAAACAAACAGAAAATAAGTGATGTGAAACTTTCTTTATAATTAAATTTGAGGGGCAGCTAAAAAAAAAGATAGAGAACATCAACTAATAATTCCACAGAAAAAAACAAAACACAAAAAGCAATACAAATTATTTTTATAAAAATCCTTGTATCCAGAAGCATTGCAGAAACATTATTTGTGACCTGAGGCTGCTTTATTTCATGTTTTTTTTCTAGTTCTATCACCAAGTTTGTGTGTTTTACAGAAGATTGGACCTCTTGTAATGACTTTTATTCTCATTTTAAGGTGCATTTCAACCAAGAGTTCAGGGGCCCCCAGACCTACTCTCCCCGGAACAAAAAGGTTCCTGTGCGGCCATTGTTTTCTGCGTTTCGACCGCGGGCTGAAGTCCTGGGTAGATTGTGCAAATCAGCCCAGTGACGTATGGAGAAAAGAAATTATATTAAATAATATTTTGAAATATTAATAAAAAAACAAACTAGTATGCATTCCCAGGAACTCCCTCTGAGTTTCAACAACTGTGTAAACTCCACAAACACTGTTACGTTCAGCCGAAAGTCCCAGGACCTTTTAAAAGTACTACCCCCCTAGCAGGGCCTTTTCAGGGGGAGTTTATCTACCCCTGAACTAAATTTAGACCCTGGTTCCTCCGGTTGAAATGCACGTAGTTCAGGGGTAAAGTCCCTAGTTCCAGGGTAAAGTTCCTGTGGTCGAAAAACGCCCAATGATGCCCAATGATGACTCCAAAGGAACCCTAACCAGAACATTCAGAGCACCTTGAAAGAAGCGTAGCTAACACGAGGGGCAGCTCTCCTCACAGCCCCTTTGGATATGCTGTGAAACATGATGTCAAAATGCCAGCATATTATACACTCTTACTTAATAATACACTCTGGTTTCCTGACCTAAAATCAGTTCTTTACTGCTCCTGAACAGTATTTGGTATGGCAGCAGAACACAACTTGCTCTGTAAGCAAGAGTGGTGAGAAGATTGGATTTCCAGTTTTTTAAAAAAACCAACACCTTTAATTTAGATTTGTTTTGGGGGACGGGGGGGACGGGGTTAATAGATCATCATTTGATTGATTAGTTTATATAGTACTTGATGATACCAGACACCATGTTAAATGTCCATCCTGCAGCTCACTCACATTTTCTACTTCATCTTTCAACATGAAAGAGTACATTTAAATTTAGGTCAGCAAAACCCACATTTATTCAAGCCAGAGACCCCTCACTGGGAGACAGTGTTTCCAGGGAATTCCTCATGATTGTACTAATGCTTCAAGAGCTTTATTATTAGAAAAGACATTATTATTCTTGATTTCAGCTCTTTTGGTTTCATGACTTTCTCGACTGCCAGCATTTGGCAGATGTTGCATATCTAATACAGGCTTTTTAAAAAATGTCCTCCAGTTTGAGCATCACATTATTTAATTATGAGGACTGTCTCTTCAATGGCTTCAGTGTTTGGTCAGGTCTGGTCAGAGTGAGGGATTGACTCATGGCTGTCTTTGCTCTTAGACTGCCGTGTTGCATCTGAATCAAGACTTTATAAAAGATGAGCTGAAAAGTTTTTCCCACACAGATGAATTGTTGCATCTTTAAAATTATCTATCTATCTATCTATCTATCATCTATCTATCTATCTATCTATCTATCTATCTATCTATCTATCTATCTATCTATCTATCTATCTATCTATCTATCTATCTATCTATCTATCTATCTATCTATCTATCTATCTATCGCTGAAGGAGAGCAAAGTGAGACAAATATGAACGATGAAGACATTGTGTTGAAGAACACCTTAAGTGGTGTCATTTTGAAATGTTTTTGATTCTGCCAAGACAATTAGTTATAACCACAGCACTGTCTAAAACTAAAAAAACAACAGAAAGAAAGAGACATCAACTCCTGCATACAACACTTTTTTAGTAATTACATCCAGTATTTATAAGTATTTACCAAGCGGCAACCTCTGGTCTAAAAATATGAGTCCAATGCGGAAGTGTTAAAAACTGCAGTTCATCAAGGATCCGCTTGAGGCTGGCTCCGGAAGTACTGGAAACCACATACACACCAATTAAAAAAGGCTGATCTTTACAGCAGAAATAAACATGTTTACAGCCTGGTACAAAAGACAACTGTAGTCTGGATAGCTCATTTCTCGATCGGCACACACTGTGAGGGGGGTGAATTTTTTCTAACATGGCAATTTTGAAGATATTGAGATTACAAGTCCTCCAATGAGAGGCACAGCTGACTTGATTGACAGGCAGGAACACTGTAGCTGTTGGCGAGGAGGCTCAAAGCCCGCCTCTTTACATCACAATCGCTCGACAGCAACAATAGGGCTGCCACCGACGATTGGCCTCAAAACAGCTCTTCACAAACAGATGGGTGATGTCACGGATACTACGTCCATATTTTATTCAGTCTATGGTATTTACACACACCAAAATTTTCCTCATATGATGCAGGCCTACCCCAAAATGTTGTTAGCCATGACCATAATCGATGAGAATAAAATAAAAAAAAAGGATACAGATCTCTGGTCATCGACAGTACTCACTCTGCCTTTTAAAGACTAACACATTTAGCCTGATGAACACAGTGATAACATCAACAAATATTTTCTGTTTCTCAAATACTTTGACTTAACAGGGAAACGTATCCATTTGTTGAATAAGGTACCACAGACTCCAAAGCCTTTACTGTAAGCGGACTCATTCCTACTGTCGTACTTGCCCCCCCCCTTATGGCCCAAAGGAAAAACCCTTACGTGTAGTTTATTGCATAGCTTATGTAAGTGCCTGAAATATGCACAGCACCACAGTTTCATCGCATTGCCTCAAGGATGTTGCACACAGACCCCGGGGGGGCTTCACTTCTTAATTTGACATCACCAACAGTCTCATCTACTGATGTCTCACTGCGGCACCTTTTGTTTTCTTTGTTTTGTTCTTTTAACGGCTTTTAATCAAGTGGTTACGCGGTAAACAATGTCAAAAACACTTTTAGGTTGGGAATATTAAGAAATAGCAAAAAAAAGCGTTTGGAAATATCCCGTACATTTGTTCATTTCAGGACACATGTAGGGGTTGATCTCTGGCTGTATTGAGTGATTGATGCACTATGTGTCAGTGCTAGGGATGCAACGATATCAAAATCTCACGGTATGATATTGTCACGGTATTAAGGCCACGGTGAGGTATTATTGCGGTATTGTCAAAAAAATAAGATGACTTTGGAAAAAATGTCCTAGTGTGGAAAATTAAGTGCCAGGAATGATAAGGATAAACACGCTTACTGTAATTGAACACAAACATAATGCTCAAATGTTCTGATCACATTTATTACTACCAACAGGTATTTTCAAGTGCAAAGAACAGTGCAGGCACATCCAGTGTTTCAAGTAACAAGCAAAAAAAAAAAAAAAAAACTTTCAGTTGAGCGTCTTTAAACAGACAATGTAAACATCCAGTGTTTTTAAATTGTTTGTTAAAGTTTCGCATTAACTTGCTGGCTCTATTGAACCCTCACAGTGCCTTTAAGTCAGCACTTGTTGTCATTACCAGTTGACAACATCTTAATACTTGCCTATATACAATTTACTTATTGGGCTGAGAGTTGGCATTTTTTCCCTTTTAATCAGTGACATTTCTAATACAGTGACACTAACAAAGCAGTCAAAGAGTTAATTTGGAGGTAGCAGGTTCATTTTGCACATTTTAACTCCACACGTAGGACACTTTATTATTTTTCTGTGTGTAGAGGATCCTTTAATGTCCCTAAGGGGGAATTTGGCCTACAGAAGCCGTCAATAATAATTATTACAGAAAAGCAAAGCAATGATTTAAAGTAAGTGCTGAAAAGTAAAGATGTGCACATTCAAGGGCAAAGAAGGATTATGAAGCAGAGGAAGAGAGGCAGCAAAAGACAACTGTGCCAGGTCAAGGTCTCTCATCATCGCTGAAATCGTCTCACAAATCATCAAGTGAAAGCAGAAAAATATGTGACAGACCTACAGCCAGAAGTGGGCTGATCTAAAAATCGAATAGATCAGTGATGTCGCTCGGTGTCTCTGGTGCATTAAAATCGGAAAGGATGCAGTAACTTACCATGCATCCCAAGGACGCTCCTCACTGTCTTTTTTATACAGTACACACATTGTAAATCATCGGAGGAGCGGGCTGCAGATACTTGGGTTCAAGCCCTGAATGTTTTCTCTAATGCGCAGAAACTTCCAGGTTGTTAATAGAACTATAGCTCCATGTCAGTCATTTATTTCAGGTGAGTGAATGTGTTTGTAGCAGAGAGTCAGTGAGGTGACTAAGCACTTAAAGGAAATGTTTCAAAAAATGCCTCAAAACTGCCTCGTCAAATCCCTTGCAAAGAGTTAAAGTTGGTTCTACAGTATTTATCACAGGGGTTGTGTGACTGTCTCGTCCATCATGTCACCAAAAGGGTAAAGAGAAGCTTTGTTGTAATTAGAGTTGTCACAATACCAGAATTTTGAGCTTCTATATGATACTAGTAAAAAATCCAATGATATTGATACCTGGGAAACCTGTTTTGATACCACGGCAATTATCAGACTACCCGATTCACTGTCTTTCAGAGGAATACAACATAGATCTCAGTGTGTTTTGACCACTGTCTCTCTGAGGCAGTCTTTCATTCCTCAGAGCAACAAATACCTAGATTGAAATAGTTGTGTGTTCACATTTTCCTCTCTTAATGTGTGTTGATGTTGAGAGTCTTGGGTTCGACAAAAGACTTACATGGGACTTCTTTGAATCAAGGATTCTCCTCCTCCTCTCCTCGCCCATGTTGTCTTTATCATCCTCTGAAAACCTCTGACCTGTTGACTCCGGGCCTGCCTCTGCTCTAAATGAAAGTATTTTGTCATAGTTAAGTTAAAAAGTGTTTTATTCTGAAAATTAACCGGATGTTTTAATTTTGTTTTGGTGCCTGACTTCCTGTCCCACTCCATCTGCTCTGTGCTGAATTTATGCGTCGTGCTCCGGCATCCGGCAAAAATAGAAGTCTTGCGTATCTGATCCGTTGTATTCAGAGCTGCCGGATCAGAGACGCAGCCGGAACGCACAGAGCGTATCCAGAGGAAGTTAACAGATTGACTAGAATAGAAACCTATCAGATCTGGTGCCGTGACGGATCAGAGACGGACCGGACACGGATCTGGTGGAATTTGGCCTTTAAATCTTTGTATTTAACTGGCATGGAGATGTTGCAAGTCTTCCTTAATGAGAGGCACAGAGTAAAGACATGTGAATCGCCCACTGACTGTGCAAGCCTTAGTTAGAAGCATAAATGTTGCACTTGTTTTAAATAGCTGTGTGTAAACTGACAGTGGAGAAATGTCAGGCTCAGTTTTGGACCTGACAAAGTTCAAACCTTTTGAAACAGGCTGAGTCTGACCTCTTCTCTCTGTGGTCCCTCCTGCAGGTGAAGCGGACATACTCCCAGGGAACGTACCGTGCCGGGGCCATGCGGCAGGTCAGTCTGGTCGGTGCTGTGGATGAAGAGGTTGGAGACTACTTCCCAGAGTTCATCAACATGTTGGAGGAATCTCCCTTTCTAGAGGTTAGTATGTGTGTTAGTTTTGTTGACTGTACATTAGGGCTGCAACTAACGGCTATTTTGATAGTCGACTATTCATAGATTATTAAAATGATTATTCACATAATCAGATATTTATTTTATTATTTATTATTTAAAAGGACCGTGCATATTAATTAACACTTCTGTAAATATGCCAGAGTTAGCCAAAAGGCTAGTTTACATCAGTAGCCCCTTGCCAGATGTAAAAAAGGCAACAATCAGATATTGACTTGCACAATAACTTAATGGTTCTTATTTAATGGTCAGCTTTTGAATCCAACATTGCTCTTTTAAACTCTAAACATGCAATTAAGAATTCATGTAAGACATGATTTAGTATCAATGTGTAGCATGGTAAAAGTTGATCCACTGTTTCGTGCAGGAGGAAGAAAAATATGAAGTGTTATAAGGTCAAAATTCTAAGGTGAGAAACTGAAAATGTAAAACTCACAGTGTCGCTCTAACTTTGGACCATAAAGTCCAAAGTCAACATATCTTCTCCTCAGAATCTCGTGCATTACTGACGTGCTCCCATGATGAGCAAATTCTGCTTTATAGATCTTGGAGGATGCTTTTTATCTGCAGCACTGAGTCAAATGCTCCCAGACTTCAGAAATGTTATGACATGATTGTGTTGCATAGGTCAACACCATGCTGTTTTGTTTACCTGCTGTGTCATGGTTTTGCATGGGCTACATTGTATTTAGCAGAGATGGTAAGGATGCCAGATGTATGACTCCTCAGTAATTTATTCACTATGTTATGTGTCATTCTCAGCAAAGATAGTAAAGATGCAAGATGTCTCACTCCTTAGCAATTCTACTTTGGAAAATGATCATATGTCTGCAGACAACATGAAAACATGTACGGTGACGTCACCAATGACTCATTAAGTCTCTCAGTGACTAATTTGGTCGACTACAATGACGAATAGTTGCACCTCCACTGTACGTGCCTGTCTCATGTTTCGTCTTTTTACCCTGTTAATGTAGCGGACTCTGCCCTGGGGAACTTTCTCCAGTCTGCGGCTGCAGAGCCCCACTGAGAGCGATGATGGCCCCATCATGTGGGTCAGACCTGGAGAACAGATGATCCCTATGGCAGACATGCCAAAGTCACCCTTCAAAAGGAAAAGGTGGGTCCGCACATTCGGTCTACAAATGTTTGACGGTGCACAGGTGTTATAATCTTCCAGGCAAACCCATCGAAAAAGGCTCAAACTAGAGAACAAGTGAAATACTTTCAGCTCACCATTTAACTTCAGGTATTTTACCATAACTGAACTATCACTGACTACTGTGAATAAATGTGTTTCAGGTCCACAAATGAAATAAAGAACCTGCAGTATTTACCCAGAGCCAGCGAGCCCCGGGAGATGCTGTTTGAGGACCGGACGAGAGCCCATGCTGACCACATTGGTCAGGGGTTCGAGAGACAAACGACTGCTGCTGTCGGCGTGCTGAAGGCTGTGCGCTGCGGAGAGGAGTGAGTACACAGTGATGTCTATTTACCTCATCACACAGTTCACGTTAATACTTGTATGCTTTTTCTCTGAGTACACTAGCTGTGTTGGACAATGAACAGTTGCTATGTGTAAAAAAAGCTGTTAGTCTTGCTGTCTTTGTTGGTTTGATTGGTAAACAGGACTTTTTGTGTTGCCTTACAGCAGTGATGCTCCTGCCCGGATCACCAAAGATGTTGTGTGTTTCCACGCTGGAGATTTCCCAGATGTGGTGATGAGACTGCAGCTGGACCTTCATGAACCTCCACTGTCTCAGGTGGGTTACATTTATGAATGGTTCCCAGTATGACACAATGGTTTAAATAGACGTCTTTTTTCTGCCTGTCTGATCCAGTCGTTTAATTATCATTTACAGCTGCACATACTGTATCAACATGAACAATAAACCAAACAGCTGTAATATAAAGGCAATATCTCTTCTCCATCGCTGCGACAGCTTTTCTTAAATTTCCTCGTCATTATGATTGTAAACATTTGTTTATTGGACAGAGGACAAAAAAACTATTGGTAATATAATAAACTGCTAAATTAACTTCAGGCCAGGTTGTTTCAGTGCACCGCCATCACACACCTGATGATTGAGGAACATACAATGACACTACAGCTGACACAGCACAGCTACAACTGAGGGGCGCCGTTTGTAAAGTTGTGCACACTGAAAATAACAGCAACAATTCTCCACATTCAGCCCCAAGCGTTATAACAACGTTATGAACAACGAGTGAATTTTAAAGTCACTTTTTTATCACATTTAGAGGAATATTTGTGATCTTCTTCACAATTAACTTTGTGTGAAAAATATATTAAGTTCAATTTTTGTTAAATCCAAATGATAAATCTAAATGTTCAATATAAATCTTAATTTTAAATATTAAATCTACCCTGCCGCATATCAGCTAAATATTTAGGATCGCGGAGCAACATTTAACATTTAGATTTAACATTTAACAATTCTATTTAGATTTAACATTTAGATTAAACTTTTAACATTTAGATTTATATTTAACATTTAGATTTATATTTAACATTTAGATTTAACTTTTAGATTTAACATTTAGTTTTATATTTAACATTTAGATTTAACATTTAACATTTAGATTTAGATTTAGCATTTGGATTTAATAATGATTTTATCTTAATATATTTTTCACAACTAAATTAAATGTGAAGTAGATCACAAATATTCCTCTAAATGTGATTAAAAAAAGTGAGTTTAAAAATTCACTCTACATTTTTATGGAGAGTTTTGGAGCTACATGTGGAGAATTGTTGCTGTTATTTTCAGTGTGCACAACTTTACAAACGGCGTCCCATAATACAACTGCTTCATAAACAAACTCAACAACTACAGTTTTGACATGTTTTATTAGTCCAACAAGCTAGCATTAGCTTAGTATGTTGTGTTTCCTGACTGAGATGTGGTAAGCATGTAACAAGATACATACTTGCCCGCACATATATTTGCACTATATATACTGTTAGGGCTGCACAATTATGGCCAAAATGATAATCACGATTATTTTGACCAATATTGTAAATGCTAAATGGTTAAAAAACAACCTACTTTAATTTCAATTAAAAATGCTAAAAATAACTTCCCATGAGTCTTTGGAAAAATATTTTTTCTTTTGCAACTTCTTCATTCAAACTATTCTCTTTCCAAATTTACAAACAGATCAAACTTTTTACAGTTTTTGTGCAAACTCTTTGAAAGTGTTTTTTTTTTTGTACCAAAGTTAAGATCACATGAGCCCAGACGGCTGCTGTGCAGTGGTTAATCCCCACAGTAGCATCAATTCTCTTCATATAGGACACAAACCAACGGCATGAAGTCAAGTTCAGAGTCTTATCACGATTATTAATCATGATTATTAATAGATAAAACATCTGTATTTTTATTGCACTACTTTTAAACAAACCATATGTGAACCGTTTTCAGCGCAAAATGAAACTTTAAATAAGAATAAATGACAAATAATTAAAAAAATAAAATTTACCCAAGAATTTAAAATTTACCAAGGGCTAAATGAATACATATGCTATTACAGAGTGCAATCACGAAGTGCAACTCAATGGAAACAATTCCAGCTTATACAGAAAAGGCATGTGTGAAATATTATTATCTGCTCGTGAATATGTTTTTACGAGCTCTCCCATTCTGACATAAATTATAAATATCGCAGACGATAACGCTAATTTAATCGTGGCGGCCAAAATCGTGATCACGATTAAAATTAGATTAATTGTGCCGCCCTATATACTGTATATATGTTTAGATTTTTAAAGTTGCGTTTACAGCTTTAAACATTTTCCCAAAGTGCTTTGAATGTCATGTCATGTAGCTTGGAGCACAAAAAGGAAACAGAGAGCTTTTCTTTGACCTCTAAAGTGCCATGTTGTCTCTTTTTTAATTAGTTTAGAGGGGAACAATTTCCTACTGCAATACTGTTACTGCTGAAATATGATGAGAATCAGCTCTTTTCTTTCTCTGTGCAAGAATGAAATATTTGCTCATTTTACTGAGGAATTACTGAACCTTATGTGTCCCTGATGTGACTCCACAGTGTGTGCAGTGGATCGACGATGCCAAGCTGAACCAGCTGAGGAGGGAGGGGATTCGATACGCCCGAATCCAACTCTACCATGATGACATCTACTTCATCCCCAGAGGAGTTGTCCATCAGTTCAAAACTGTGTCTGCTGTCTGCAGTCTGGCCTGGCATATCAGACTCAAACAGTATCACCAACATGAAGAGAAGGAGGAGGAGGGGGAGGACGAGGAGGAGGAGGAGGAGAAGTGTGCACCCAGAGAAGACACACTTCATACTAAAGAGGAGAAGGAAGACCAGGAGGAGAGTGTCCCTAATGTACAGACAGTGATGAAGCAGGAGGATGAGGATGCTGAGGGCCCTCAGTCACAAGCTACAGCACAGATTTTCAAGGAGGAAGAGGAAGAGAACAGAGCTGAGACAAAGGATTTGACAATGACACAGCCTCTACCGACCGTCAAACAGGAAAGAGATGAAGATGTAGTCAATAGCACACTAACAGAGCCTAAAGCTGAGGAGAAGGAGAAAGAGGAGGGTATGGAAGGAGGAGATAGAGGTGCAGAGTCACAGCAGAAGGGCCAGGAGGAGGGGGGAGTAGACAGTCCACCCTTAAAGTCACTACAAGTTAAGAAGGAGGTCGATGTGGAAGAAGAGAGGCACCAAAAGGTAACGACACCAGGTCAGGGACTAAAAGAGAAAACTAAAGAAAGCATAACCAGCACTTACAACACACATCAAATCAAAAAGGAGAAAGATAAAGGAAAGAGGGAGAAGGATGAAAAAGAGAGGTTTAAAGAAAAGGAGAAGAAAGACAAAGAGAGGAGTAAAGATAAGGACAGGGATAAAAAGGACAGGGGGAAAGACAGGGATAGAGAAAAGGATAGGGGAAGAGAGCAGGAAAAAATGAAGACTGAGGGAGGCAGAGAGGGCAGTGCAGCCACGCAGCCTGTGCAGCAGATAAGGAAAAAAGAGGAAGAGGAGCTGACAAAAGAGGGCAGCAAAGCCTCTCAGACTTCCCTGCCTGCGCAGAGAGACGAGAAGTGGGCCAAAGAGTGGGACTCAAAGACGCAACCTCATGTCAAGAAAGAGAAGGAGCACACAGGGAGTGATAAAGAGAAGGGAGTGTCTCACAGAGAGGAGGCCCGAGACGCCAGCTCACATAAACACAAGTCTTCACACGGGAAGAAGGAGAAGAGCGGGCACAGGGATGGAAACACATCAAGCACGTACTCAAAGCCAGGAAGAGAAGACGGAAAGATGGGAGCTCCGAAACCCGCGAACATTCAGATTAAAAAAGAAGGAAAAAAGGATAAAGACGTGAACAGTAAAGAGGAGAAAAAGAAGCCTTCCTCTGGTGGCGCTCCACCAGAACACAAACAACCACGGACGCTCATCACCTTTGACCTCTTTAAGCCCATGGAGGCTCACCAAACTCTGGCTCTTTCCTTAACAGACAGTCGGCCTAAGAGCCATCACCACAGTGACTCTCGAGGCTCTTCCTCAAAGCCTGGCTCTGAATCTCGGACACTTGTGCCCTCTAAAGGACCAAAAGTAAAGGACTCAGTGCAGGGAAAACCTGCCACACCTCTACAGGACACTCGGCCACAGCAGCACTCGTTAAAACAGCCCCTTAAAACACACACACCCCAAACACAGAAAGACACTCTTAATATGAATGTCTAGATGTCCAGTCTTCTTTTTTTACTGTACAACTTCCGCTGAGGCTTTGTTAAAGTACTTGAAGAGGCATCCTTTCTTCAGACGTCACCTGGACCTTTTTAATTTGTAATAATGAGAAGGTGCATTCCCTTTCTTTGCCGACACACTTCATCCAGTGATGCATCGAAGAGAAGATGCACTCATCAAGTATTTTATCAACGCCTAAGAATGTAAGCTAAGTAGCTCACTTCACGTTTGTTAGCGAATGTATGTAGGCTCTATATAAACTGTTATGTGACCCATGTGTCAGTGCCTGTGCACTACTTAGCTTCGCTCTTCAAGCACCTATTTTAGGTACTGGACTTGCCAATCTGAAAACAACCAAACACACTCCTAGCTATAGTAAATACTCATCCTCACTGTATCTGATATTTCAGGAAGCCGCCGCGCTGACACTGAAATCCTCTTTGCCGCGTCGCTTCAGTTGACGGGGTTTTGTTTTTAACACTCCAACATCGGAGCAAGTCGTTGTTTTCAGACTGGAAGTTATTTGACTCACACAGGGCTGTAAATGATACTGTATGTACCAAAACTGTACAGTATAGATGTTATTAGCACCAATGTGAGAAAATGTATACAGAAATTGCATATATTTTTTGTAAGACAAGTTTTATTTTCCATAGAACTTATTTATATCATTTACTGTCTGTTTTTATTTGAAACCAATGTATGTGAAAAATTTGTTGTAAATACATTTTATTTCCTAAGATAAGACTTGGTAGTGTGATTTATACTCTGATCAGAACCTCTCAATAAATGGTTCAAAAATATGACTTGGTGTGTCTCTCCTGCTTGTCATTTAATTGTGGATTTAATATTTCTCAGGCAGCTGGGGTCCATACATTAAGCACTAAAAACCGCTTTGGTGCCACACAAAATCTCTCAGTCCCTTTCAGTTTATGTCAGGATGAAAATTCCCTTCTACTTGTGCTGTACATACAGTGTGAGGCTTAACATGGGATGCCATAACACTAAACCGTTAGATATATAAATGATGGCTGTTCTTTATAAATATTTACATAACATTATCTTTCAGGCTATAGCTTTTGACAATAATGTGATCCCAAGTTTTAAAAAAACATAACAGATGTGTATCAAAGATAGGGTTAAAACTTTCCATGGGAATAAACCAGGAATTTACTAAATTGAAGGTTGGCTCTTAATAGGGAACTTATAATAATATAGTTGGGGGAAATATATTTTAGCATAATCCTGACTAAAACAACCAGATTTTATGCAAGTACAGTTGAATATCTATGCAGAGCCATCCTCAACAAGGCTGGACAGTGACACTGAAGAGGAAAAGTCGGGGTTGGATGTTGAGGAAGTGGACATGGAGGATGTTGATGAGACCCTGGAGGAGCCCATTGCCTGAAAGGGTTTAGCAAAAATGCAGAGGCAAGGCTTGAGAAGCTTGAGGGAAGATTATTTTTTATTTGCATGTTGAATGGGACCTTTTTGGAAGGAGAGCGGCTCTTCATTTAACATTTTGAATGGGAATGGGATCGCATTTTTGGGTCGGAGGGATGAGTAATATTGAACTCAACATCCATGTTTTTGTTCTTCAATGAAATATTTGATTGCTCAATAAAATATTTAACACTTGATAAAGTTCTAGTTACAAATAAATCTGTTTTATTGTATTATTTTGGATGGATGTCTGCTTATAACAAAACATATTTATGCTTGGATATGATACCTTTCCATTAAATGACCCTCAATTCCCAGTTAATTCCCATAAATTCCAATTTGGAATATTTCCAGAATTCCCCAGCTTAACTTCCCATGGAAATCTACAGGAACATTTCCACTCCTTTGCAACCCTAGTTACAGATCTATCTGTTTACACCAACTGTATTTTTCAAAACCATATACCTAGAAGAAGGTACGGAGGGGGTCAATGTGGCGGTTTGTCACTGTTCATTGACAGTAACCGACAGTTATTGACGAGAAGCCCTTTACCACAGTAAGGGATTTAAAAACCTTTGCACTGCATGACTATGAACATATTTTTTAACGCTACATTTAACCTTCAAATCTACTTTGGTTAATAAGTCGTATATTTTACCTGTGACCAGGGCGTAAAATTAACACCCCCGCCAAGCGCCAATGGCAGCTAAAAAATTAGTTTGCCGTGTAAAACAAAAACACACATCCGCCAGTGGACGATTTTTTTATTTGGCTGGTGAAAAGTATTTTTGGGTTGGTACATTTTTGGAGGTCACTAGCCAATGGTGAGATGAGGTAAAAAGTTAATTTTATGCCCTGCCTGTGACTCATGCTTTAATGCAATTGTTTGAAATGTATGTGGCAAACATACAAAAAAATGACATCACTCTTTCTATTTCTCACTCTGGACTTTAAACATATTCCAATTTGGTAGACATTATGCAGCCTTGGTGAAATGAATACATGCCATAAGTCATGTGTAAGCTGACATGTTGGGAGGTTTGCGAGTGTTTTACAGATGTGTTAGACTTTAACAGTGATTTCACAAGCAGGTACAATGTGGTTCAGTGACACACAGTGCCAGCTAGTGCAGATTGATAAGTCTGCACTGTCAGTTAACACACAATAAGATACCCTATAAGTATTTATGCTCAACATATGAGCTCTCACCCTGATAAGTAACACTGTCCAACTATGGACCAACAGCTGGAATAGCAAAGATGCAGTTGAACCAAATAGCTTGGTGACGCTTGTGCCTTATAATATTGATGTTTTCCATTATTAAACCACCAAGTGCATAACGGTTAACACCTAAAGTCTATGTCCTACACTGTGACTTAAAGTGACTGAGCAAAAACTGAATGTGGATTATGACATAGACACAGTTTAATGCTGGATCAACCAGGGCGGACTGATACCTGATCCAATTGATCGAGTCTTCACAGTCCCTGATACCAATCCACTGGATCAGTTGATGCATCCCAAGAGAGTTTTGTGAATGTAAAGCTTTTCCCTTAAAAAACGTATTGCAGAGTCTTCTAGTTCAGTCTCTCCTGTAGTGGAAAACACTGTGTCCTAGCTCCACCAGGGCTCCACCCAGAAGCACCCACAGAGGCACACATACCACGCTGACCCACATCTCAAAGAGTCTCTCCAGGTGTGAGCACAGTGTCACACAGAAGGCCAGTTTCAGCAGCAGGGCCGTCAGGTACCACAGCCTCTTCTTCAAACTCTGCTCTCCATCTCTGGGGTCAAAGTCCGGCTTACAGCGTCCTGCCATCTTCACTATCAGCATGAGGATGAGGATGGTGTCAAAAGTCCAGACAGGGAGGAAGATGAGGAACCAGTTCCAATGAATCTTAGAATCCAGCTTGAGGACCAGCATTATAAGGAAGATGAGGGCGAATATCCAGGAGAGGAGCACCCGCTGGGCCAGGGACATCTTCATCCACAGAGGTCAGGCGCAGAGCCGCAGTCACCCACACCAGGAGAGACTGAGGAGCAGAGCCCCAGAGAGGACACACACACAGGCTCTGAAAATACACACAGGAGAGTTACTCTCACTCTCATAATGGAGTTATTCACATGAACTATACAACCAAATCTGAAAAGACATCAAACTCCCACCACAAGCGTCAACACATTCATAAATATGCATTTTGTTAAAATGTTGATGTTACTTCAGCTCAGACCGGAAGCTCCCCACTGTGGCTAGCTCCAGCTAACTACAACCCAAACAAAACATTGTACAAAGAAAGAAGTCTTACCGTGGAGGCTCGAAAATAAACCTTGATGGAAGACCAACTCTCCACCAAACAGAAAAGCGTCCGTACTTGATAAAAGAGTGATGTATTTCTGTATTACAGCTGCTCAATAACAGCGAGGAGCTCCGGCTGTTTGGCTTTTCACTGTCTGCAGCCTCCAGAGTAACAATCATCTTCCGGTTTGTCTTTTCAAAATAAAAGCACGCTCTTTAATGAGAAGGAGATTTTCTTCTGATAGATGCATGCTATGTTTCCGGTAACATTTATTATTAAACCAAAGTTTACAGAGGAACTTTGTTTATCACCGCTGGGCTGTACCGAATGAGTGAGTCTGACAGTAAAGCTTAAGTTGTATACCACTTTTAAAACTGTCGGGAAATTCTTACAAATGCAATGGAAACAAATCAACATGAAACATGAAACCCTAATGCCTGATTTATTTTGTTTTATAGTGATTTTTTTTTTTCTTTAATCGCGATTTTAAATAAACACCAGATGACCACGTCAAATTCCTTGTGTGTGCAGCTCACTTGCAATAAAGCTATCTAGAATCTTGAATCTTGAATCTTGAATCTTGATTCTTGAATCTTGAATCTTGATTCTTGAATCTTGAATCTTGAATCTTGAATCTTGAATCTTGCATCTTGAATCTTGAATGATAGACAGTGGTGGACAAAGTACACAGCTTCATTACTTAAGTCAGAGTATAGATCCTCCAATTCAAATATTACTCCAATACAAGTGAAAGTTGCTCTGTCAAGTTATTGAGTTAAAGTAATGAAGTACTTGCTTTTAAAAATACTTATGTATTCATAGTACTTCTTAAAAAAATCTTAAAACTTTGTATTTTCAAAAAGCATGACTAATGTAGTCAAGAATACATAGGAGTACATTCTGTTACATTCTGCTTATTTAGAAACCATTACCTGAAATCTGTAAAACTATACCATGGAATGAAAATAGCAACTAAGTTACTCTGAGAACAGACAACTTAGTTTGGAATGTTCATCTGGAATAAAACAAATGTTACGTAGCTCAACTATATTACTACTCAATACTACGTCCATTATTTATACAGACTATGAGCTCAACACACTTTCTCAGGTTGGACAGTGAATTTTTGTTTGTTTGGGCAGAGTGGGAAACAGGGAGAATATTTCAAAAGATACGTATCATTGTTAATTTCAAAAACTCCTAACACGAGCTGAAGATATGTCCATGGGTGCTCAGGTGGAGAATTATAGCCATCATTACCACCTCTAAATGCCTGATCTGAGTGAAATCTGCTCTGTTTGCTCCACATTCAACCCTGGAGACGCACGATATACAGGTATGACTAAACCACTGAGACAAACAGAACTACACAAACACATTTTACTGTCTTAGGGATCAGATTTCAGAAAAGAGAAGGAAATTCATGAGCTGACTTCAAAGCAAAAGTAGTGAATAACTAGAGCACTGATAGAAATGTAGTGGAGTAAAAAGTACAATAATTGTCTTCTAAATGTAGTGGAGTAAAAAGTGATAAGTACCCCCAAAAATAATACTCAAGTAAAGTACTCAAGTAAATTTACTCCGTTACTGTCCACCAATGATGATAGACACTCGTTTTCCTAGAGTTGAATAATCACAAAAAAAAAACATAGAAATTGTCTCATTAGTGTGGACGATCCATGGTATGTCATGGTCACCATGGTCACCACAAAATTATCGCTTAAAATATGTTTTCTACTGATATCTTGTTGAAAGGTGAGACTGGGGAGTCAGTGTTTTTAAAATCCTGATTAAGACGAAACAGTAAAACTAAATCGAACTTCGATTGTTAATGCTCCCCTTAACAATATTTAAATTGTATTAATACAATAATTGATCCAAAAAAGAAGAGACAACACACTTTGAAAGTCAATTCAAATTTATTTCTTTTTTACTGGGCTAGTATAACAAATTAATACAAAGTACAACTCCATAGACATCATAGATTGTCAAAAAAAAGTCAAGTACAAAACGCTTGAGGTAAAACATCATTTTGAAAAAGATTCAGTTAAAAAGCCCTTAGTAAAATCTTAATTCATTTAAAGGTAGAAGCTCACTTTACACTATCTAGCTGTCCTAAAAAATAACAATGCACTTTTATTTACAATGTAGTGGTGGTGCAAAATACAGTGTGTGAGACAACATTCAGCCAAAATGGTCATGTCTTAGTCGAATGTAAACAATATCATTATTCTCCTCTGACTCCTGCTGTACAGAGCTAATGCAGAAAAGCAAATGCTGTCACACCAATGTTTGTTCTAAGAAAAGATTTTTGCAGTTTTGCATTTGACCTCCGTGAATGCTGCCGGCGATGAAAACAATGTAGAAGTCCACAATTTCAATAAATGTCGTACAAAAGTGAGAGCAGAAGACCTCAATACTGTGTTACTGCCGAGAGGCAAACAACAGTGTTAAAAGAAATGAGTAAACTGGTAAAGATCAAAATACATGGTTGTGAAACAAACCTGTGAAAGAAACCTTTTTTTTTGTTTGTTTTTTCATGTAAGTGTTGGTTGTAACTCCATCTCCTCAGCAGAAGTGTGAAACCAACGCTCTGTAAAAACCAAATAACTCCATTTTGGTTTTTATTCTTAGTTATAACTTCCGCCAAAGGATTAAATAATCCTTTATGTGTTTAAACCATGGTTTAAACTTAACATTGACTGTATTCAAATCTTCTGATATTGCCAAAAAATCTCCATTAAAAGACCATAAATAATAAGGACTTGAGTATTCCAGCTTTAAGAATTTACTGACAACTGCAGAATGTCTGTGACACTGGAGCTCAAACCTCCCTACTAAATATCATCTTGAAAAGTTGATTTAAATAAATAACTTCAAATAAAAAAGTAAACAATAACCAAAAAGACTGTACTGTACATTTGCATGTACTTGTTGGGTGCAATATCAGCCACCAATTATTATATTTTACATTCAAAATATGCAATGTAGGTTCTGGTAACAGAACAGAATACATTTTCTGTTGATTTCAATTTTTTTCCCCATGAGATATGTTGTTCTCAATAAGAATATTTTGAAATGTCAACAGATGTATCCCTTAAGAACCTTGTGGGACTTGCTTGGTTAAAATCTTTGAAAGCTCAGGATTAAAATACTTGGGCAAAGTCAAAATTATGGCGCTCTCCAGATGAAAACATTTCAGTCCTTGAATTCTAGTTTCTCTGGGACTTGTTTTGTTTTTCATTGAACAAAGGCTTGAGAGGTCTTACTTCTTTGTTGAAAGCACTTTGGAATGGACTCAACACAGAAAATAACTGTACTGTAAAGAGAGTAGAAGATGGTACCCATTCAATGTAATGTAGCTTTGTTAAATCTGTATTAATGACAGATTATTAATGCACACACTGTGACTGCGTGCAACCACAGCTACACAATGCTCTGTCTACTCTCGCGGCTGTATCCCAGAGCCTCTGAGGAGTGAGGAGGGAAATCGATGAATATCCCCTCAGAGTCTGAGTCTGCAGACTCCAGCACTTGTCCAATTATGGTTTCGGGGCTGGATGATTCACTGGGCGGTGTGGAGGATGCACCCATACTGAGATCAGTCATTGTTGTCGTGGCCTCAGTGCCGTGCAAAGCTCCTGAGGAGCGAAGGGGGAGGATGGACGGAGAGGACAGAGGCAAGTCCAAAACACTCGAACCTGCTTTCAAAATACCTGAGAAAGAGAGGGTTTCTACATTATCACGGATTGTGTATACTTTTTTAATACTTATACATATCTTACATTTTCACCAGTGTCATACCGTTGAACTGAGAGGTCACACACAGCCGGTTGGAGGCAGGGCCAGACAGTTCAGATCCTGAGGCTAGGTCAGCATAGGCCAGTCCTTGTTCCTCCAGGCATGATATAATCTCACAGGCCGAGTGGCGCCTAATTCCTCCACTGCCCACAGAGCTGGCATCTGGGTCATACTCGGCCACCGGGGTCAGCAGCAGAGGGATGTTGTAGCTTTTTGATCGTACCACAGGGTTCTTAGATGGTTGATCCGCAGACTTTGGCCAGCCCCACGGCAAACACTTCTCTAAAGACGTGAGGAAAAGTAGTCGTTGATTAATTCATGTGATGCTTCAGACACACACCATTATTACTCTGCTTTCTTGGGTTTGTATTGCCCACACTGTCTCACCCAGAACACAGCAGTTGGCCTCAGCACCATCTCCCGAGTAAAGCCCATGGGTGCCCAGGTAGGGGGAGACCACCTTCTGAACCAGAGACTCGAGCCTCAGGTACTCCTCATTCACACCACGAGACTCATGGACACCCTAAAAGCAGATTGAGAATTTAAGGCTCCAGTCTCACACTAGATTGGTTTTTCTTGGTTTTTCAAGTAATCAAGACCAACACAAAATTAATCACAGAATATTCTGATGACCAATTCATGGGTTAAGTTATTTATACAATAAAAATATAATTTTCTTATTCGCTGCTTTTCATGTTGTGAATATCTGTGTAATTTCATGTTTTAATTCCATGCTTATCAGCAACCAAAGACCAACATTGAAAGACTAAATAAAACAGAAAAGTGAGTGTTTCTTCTGCAGCTGTAGACCTACCTGTAGAATAAGCAGCATCTGTGTAACAGAGGGGGGCACCCGGGCTCGAGGTCGAGACAGGGCGTCCTCTAACTTTACACTCAGCACGATGGTGTTCCTGAAGTGAAGCAGAGCTAGCTGTTTGACGGAGGGCTCCTTACCCTGCGCAATAAGGACACAGATAAAAGGAGAAATGAGTGACAACCACCATGGTCCAGTTAATGTATGATTATAGTGTTACTTTTAAAACTAGATCAGTTACTAGATGGCTTTGTACCTGAACTGGATGAAAGATAGCCTGCAGCATAGAGAGGACGTCACAGAAGAAGAAGTCCCAGGTCTCTGCCAGAGAGTCCAATAACTTCTGACCTGCATCCATCGCATGGGAACAAACAGACAGATTAAAGCTTATTCCACCGGCACAGATGACTACTAAATGTTTCCTTGCATGTTTTACACAAAGAATAACAACTCCTGCCCTGAAGTTTGTGAGTTGAGCTCTCTCTATTTAAATGTACCACATTTTTCGTTAGCTTGACCTATTGCTAAAGCAAAATATCAGCTACTTCAGACATGAAGTATGATCGAATCGAATCATACTGAATCGAATGTAATTGAGTCGAATTGAATCAAATCGTATTGCATCATATGTATTCTATTCCATCAGATTATATTTAATCGTGTCGTGTCCTATCATATTGTGACATATGTGCACAAATGTAAATATGAATTATTATTATTATTATTTTTTAATCATTTTTATTATTTGTATTATTATTTTAATCAATATTATTTAAATCATTGTTTTAACATTTATTTATTTATCTTATTTATAAAAAAAATAAGTATTTATTTATCTATTTATTTCTTGTGTTCATCTGATCTTGTTAACTATGTACTGTATTGATTTTATTCTATTTTTAAGTATTTTATTTATAATCATGCTTTTTATAATTGTACCATTGCTGTTGTTTTCTGTCTCTCTGTTATTGTGTGAAGCACTTTGGGCTGCATGTTTTTATGTATGAAAGGTGATATAAAATAAGGTTGAGTTGAGTTATGTGTGTCTAACAGAATCCTATCATTAATGTAAAATCAGTCATACCTTCATAGAATCTTATTTTGTCCCGAAGAATGACCATGCCTTTGGTCAGCAGCTGATTCTGTGAAATAGTGAGAACATACCATTTTAGATAATAATCTGAGACAACACCAACATGAAAGTCCTGAATATGTGATAACTTAGTGGTAAAGAAGTAAAGTCAGCTACCTGGAGGTATTCTGTGAAGAAGGACCCAAGTTCAGTCTTCAGCAGATGCCTGCGGAAACAAACACACCACTTAATGACTCAAACAAAGAGTCAGAAATAATTAGAATGACAGTGTCAAACCATTCTTAGTTATTCTCTCATACTGTTTGGGTATGTGTTTACAACTCTAATTGCTGAACCCTTTGAATAACATGTGATTGTGCAGTTCTATAAAATAAAACCAATCTAATAAACACCCTGTTTTACTGTGTCATGAGTTAGTTTCCTGTAAGCAGTTGAAGAAGTGCGTGTCAGCCTCCTCGTGGCTTTTCTGAACGTGTAAATATGTTTCCTGGGCTCTTATGGAGGCTGATGCTATAAAAGTGATGGGTCTGGTTTCTGCAGATAATGAGATATCTGGCAAGACCACATGACTCCCCAGGCCCACGTACAGTACATACGCACAAACAAACTCATTCACAAGAAAATGTTCAGTCAGCAAATACAGGACAGATGGTAATTATACTTATTATAGCTCAAAATGACACCAACAGACTGAAATAAGTTTCCTTTTTTCTGCTGTTTGAGTGTTTTTGTAGCTGTCTCTGAACGTACCGGACGCCTTCATTGAGGACGTAGAGTTCGTTATCTGCCAAACCTTTCTTCTGGAAGACTGCTATCACGGCATTGTGGATGCTAAAACAAACACACACAAACAGCTCTATATTATTTGTAAAATGTATTAAAATCCCTGTATTTTGTCAATCCTTGTTGTAGAGTGTCTACCTGTTCCAGGTGGCGTTTGCTCCTGCCCTCTTCTGCTTCTCTCCTCTGTCCTCAGGTGAACCTTTCTCGCTCTTCCCCAGCTCGCTCAGGCTGGGAGAGCTCATCAACTTCAGCCGGTGCAATGTCCTCATGAGGGGGAAACAGAGTGTGCACTTAGTACAGGACAGGAGAGATAGAAGGTCAGGCTACAAGCTGCCATACAGAGACACAGAGAAGAAACACAAGGAAATTGCCAGAGGGAGGGGGGAGAACATAGGCAGCGTGAGTCTGAGAGAGTACGCAGAGGGGAAAAAGCACAATGACAACACAAAGAGCGGCCGGTGACAGAGGATAAGAGAAGTAGGACAGAATGATGCATGGTGAGAAGGAGGCAGTCCGTTAAGAGCAGGATGGGTGGAGCAAAGCTGGGAGGTGGCCCAGGTCTCAGAAAAAAGTAGAAAACAACAGCACATGCACTAGTGGGAGCATATTCTTCCTCCATCTATGCCTCTCTTTCGGCACAATACCGCCATTGATGCAAACAAATATTTATGCAGAGCACAGATGCCACAGAACTGCAGAATGAGCAGAATAAAGCAGTTGGGTCTTTGTTGTGCTTGTCACTGTACGGAGAGGAGGTGGAGGAGGAAGTCCTCCGGCTTATTGACAACAACAGGGATAGGAAGCAGTGACACAATACAGGACAATGAAGAAGGTTTTCCTGCTCTCCTATTTTCAGGACAGCCGGTGCAGGATGACAAAAGTAAAAAAGGCAGACCGAAACTGGATGGCAGTGATGTTGATATTTGAGAATTCAAACATTCAGTTTCTCCCTGCTTCATAAGCACTCAAACAGCTTGAAGTCTGGGGAATAAATCCTCTTTTTCCTAACTGTCTGATACAGTCACACTATCATTTTGAATTAGATTAAAGAGCTCTTGATAAAACTTCTCATTTAACAAAATTAACAAACAATAATTCATGTTTAGATTGCTGAATTGCTCCATAAGTGAAAAGTCTGCAGACCCTCTAATAATATGGATACATTACTCCAAATTCAACATGGCATGTTTGGCATTTCTGGGAACCTTTGTGATCTTCTTGAGAAAAAGAAAACTAACATTAATTTGAGCAACATTTTGGCTGCACATCATATCTGGTGATGACTGACACAACACCACTGAATGTTAGGAAGTCTGAGTTATATTATGTCATTCAGGTAGATATTCTTATTCATTGTATTCCTGCAGCTCATTTAAGAAAGACAGATACCACTCTAAACACACTCAAGACAAAGCTACAGACCGCAGCTTTGAATAAAGACTGAAAACATGACACTGCTAGCATGGTCCTGCAGAAGGGTTAAACATGGAGCTGCATGTTGGACTATTTCTTCATTTGACCGTGAAACTGCCAGATAATCAGAGCAGACTACAGGGAGACACTGTACTCTACAAAGTGAAACACCCTCACTATGACTACATGTGCCTTTCATACTAAAATATCTTTTTAAAAGTAGAAAACCAGACCAAATGTGTAAATTAGTAAGCTTTAAACATTACTGCTGGCAGAATGTTTTTCCTTTTGCAAAGCATTCTTTTTGCCAAGCTAAGCTAACAGGCATTAGCTTCAAATTTACTTTGAAGACATGAGAGTTTAATATGCAAATCTCCAGTAAACTATTATTTATACAACACTTTAATGTGTAATCAATTCACATTACTAATCTGCATACATGTAGTATTTACTGATACAATATACCTGCATAGGCAAGGCAGCTTTATTTGTATAGCGCATTTCATACAAGAGGGCAGCTCAATGTGCTTTACATTAAAACATTAAAACATTAAAAGCATAGGAAACATTTAGACAAGCATAAAAGAGCACAATCAAAATGACAAATATAATAAACCTGAAAAGAAAAGGAAAATTAGAAATAAAATTAAAAATAAGAACTGCATTTAAAGCAAGTTAAAATGAGCTAAGATAGGAAGGCAGTGGCAAATAAAAAGGTCTTAGTTTTTGATTTAAAAGAGGTGAGAGTTGGAGCAGACCTACAGCTTTCAGGGAGTGTGTTTCAGATATGTTGTGCACAATGACAAAACGCTGCTTCACCATGTTTCCTTCTGATAGGGTTATATTGTCATTATGTTAGCCCTGAAGATTTGCTAGTCCAACTCTACATAAGCTGTCTCCACCCAAACAGGAAAATGACTTCAAACCAAATTAAACATTGCAGCCACAGGAATGATCACAATTTTCAATGAACACCCACTCACATAAAAAAACAATAAAGATTAAAAAATCCAGATTAGAGATACAGTTTACATTTTTCTAGAGAGACTGGTGAAAAGAAGCACTTTGTAGAATCAGAAATGATGATTGTGAACCCACAACAACCCGTCGTTCCAAACCCACATACAAGCAGACAGAAAAAATGAAAGGCAATTCTACAAATTAATGACATGTAAACATGTTAGGAAATGAGTCAATCAAACATCCCACCAGGAGATCATTATCATTTGGTCAACATGTGCTGCGAGCAAAGCTCAGCAGCTAACTGAAATCCTCTGGGATAAAAGCTGGTGGGATTTTCACGAACACTCATTTATATTTCATGCATTTTCCAGGATGCTGTATGTTGTGAAATTTTAATCTCAGGAACTGAGCCTTTACCTCCTGATTGGATGCTCACTGCTGGTGTCCATGTCTGGGCTCGGGGGAGGGGCCGAAAAGGTGCTGAAGTTGAGTGACAGGGGCCGAGAGGAGGGTCTGGAGGAGGGCCGAGAGGCGTGCCTCCGCCTGAGTCCATCAAGCATCTGAACACAAGAGAGGAAATTATAAAGGAGAAATGTTAACCAAGGGTTGACTGAAGATAAACAGATCATCAAAGGCACGTGAAGTCTACAGGAGAGATCATACAGGCAGCACACGGCGAGGTGAGGCATCAGTGAGGAATGTCTGAGACTCTGACACAGACATGACTACTGTTACTGTGAGACGATGAATGAATTAAAAACAGGCAGACTAAATAAACTACAGTCAAACGTATGGTAAAAAGAGGTACTGAAAGCTATCCTAGACACACATTTATGACCTGCTTAAAGGAGAGTAAAATCAGCTGGGTGCTTTCCATTTCCTTATTCTGTACAAATGACTGTTATTTCAACACAATGTAGGAGTGTTTTGAAAGCAGATGTGAAGCACACTCACACATTACCTCAGAGAACAAATGAGGAAATGCATGTTAGTACATGTACAGTAGGGAAGTGAGTGTTGTTCCAGTAAAAGCAGGGTAGCCATGATGGAGTACTTCTTTACAGTATTGTCTGTTTGGGTGTCTCCCCCCATTTAACCATACTGTACATAGTAAAGCACCATCCCCTGGTCAGAGGGGAGAACAACAGTCTGGGCTGTCACTCCTCAGACAAAGACACATCAACCCCCCTCAGTGCCACCCTCACTGCCATTGATAACATGTGTGACTGCTGTTACTTCAGGGGGATTGACCTGTACTTTCATCACAGTAACATCACATCTCAGTCAGTGGTACAGAGGCGCACCACACACAGTCTGCCCAATGTGCCCTGCCACGCCAGTCTGGGCACTTCTGCTTTTGTTCACCCCTCCTCCTCCTTGTCTCCCAGGGGCGACTACAGCCAGATCGATGCCACTTTCATTTCTATTAGTCTCTGTTGCTTTTCTGGCCTATTGATACCCAGCTCTACAGTCACATGTTTAATCGGTACAAAATAGAAAATCAATCGGCCACACGAGCAGTCAAGAGTCCACGTTTGTCCTACAGGGAGGAATGTACAGCCAGTCGTGCGTACGTGGAGGTTTTTCTATTTTTTTCTACCTGTATGGACGCGAGAATGAGGCATTGTAAACAATGTGTCTGATGAGCACACACAGCCTAGCGGAGATGTATCACAAAGTCCATCTATCGAGAAACACTGGATCATAATGGCCACAAAGTTGCCGTATGTCATGCGCCTCTGCCCGCCCACTGTAGCCTGCACTCACCGTGCCGTATCCTGTGTTGCTCCTGTAGGGATGAATCGGTCATGTAGTACTGGTTGTGGATGTGTTAGCTCTCGAGGCTCATCAGCGGCTGGCTCCTCTACTGTTCCCCGCCCGTCTGCGCACCCACACGGGCATCAGGGTGCAGGGTCCGACCTGCGGTGCGGTGAAGGGGGACTCATTCATGAAGCATGCAGCGCCGTGTGCTCGCTCGCTCTCCGGCTCGCCCCCGCTTTGTTTTGACGAGATGCAAAGCAAAAACCTGGGCGCGGTCACGAGCAGTAAGTGCGCGCGCACTGTGGTTAGAACCGTATGCAAAAGAGGGGAATTACTGGGATTCAAGAAAAGCACGACTTGTACCTACCATGTCCCGGACAGGCCAAGATTTATTTCCCTTCATTTCCCGAGTGTGAAACTCCGGCTGTGTGAGACTTAACTGCCCTGCAATAACATAATCCTCTGCAAAATAAACTAGACATGAAGCCAGATTTATGAGCACTATATCACAGTGGAACATTCAGGTGTGCACTGAACACATTGGTACAGGCAAAAGGCCTCCATGCGCCACGTTCCTTTGGCCTCGTGCATGCATGTGGACACATGAACAAAGTGGAGGAGGAAGTGAACGCGTATTATCCAACACTGACCCCAATCTATGCCTTTCAACACAGTGGGTCTTTTGCCATCTGTCAGCAGGCGCGGGCATTTTGCAGATAATCCCCCCCTTTGCCACGAGTCGTGCTTTAGCCTAAATAACCTAATCTCGTGATAAACTTAACTGGAGTAAGAATCACGCTAAACCAGAATCACAGTACATTAGACTGCCCTGATGTAAGATAAATACTGTAGTTTTTGCAGCCATGATCAATATACAGGCCACTGCAGGCCAAGTGACATTTTTGTGAATGCTGTTAATCTTCATGTTTCTGCCAAACAGGTCAGATAGGTAAGAGGAGACATGCAAACCCCCAGATACAGTGTTATAACATTATTGTAATCCCTTTAGATAATTTATTTGTAACCAATGAAAACATGCAATTTTTTTTTTTATCTGTCAGTCCCTACATCCATTTCTTTTCTTTTCCGAGCATACTGGTACACCTGTGAAATAATCACACCTGACAATTAAGTCACTATTTCACAAGGCAAACAGTTATCTTAAAATTGCTGTCATTATCATTAATCCAAAGATTCCACATAAGTGTGCAACACGATAACCACTCAGGCCTTTCCTTCTATCTCCATAGTACAGAGTTTTGTGTAGCCTATTTGATAAATTTAAAGGGAAGGGTGGTGAACTAAGCAACTTAAAGCTGTTTATTCTCAGTTGTTGTGTTGTATAGTGACGAAATGAAGGGGATATCCTGTATGTACATCAATAAGGGCATGATGGAAACATCTGTCATTCAGTCCTCAAACACAGGGGTTCCCAAACTTTTCAGCCCGCGACCCCCAAAATATAGATGCCAAAGACTCACGACCCCCACTGTCCCTCAAAGTGATTTAATGTGTCTTCATTTAGCTGGTCGGCAGAAATTTAGCCTATCTAATTGAGCATGTGGCTGTGTTTCCTGTGCTGTTATAAATTAACCTACTGCTACTGATGCTTTTGATAATTAACTGTTCACTAACCCTAAACTTAGGAGTCATCTGACAAAATGAAAGGCAGAAAACTCATTACATTTTCTATTTTCAAGGTTTTAGTTCAAGTTTAGCTACTATTTCTGTCGATATTTTTTTACTATAAACGGATAAATAATTATATATAAGTAATACAAAACCAACAAAGAGAAGAAAAAAAATGAATAAATACAAAAAATGCCAAAAACAATGAGAATAATAAACAAATAATAATTAACAGTACAAACAAAAAGGAAGATCAACATAAGAAAACAAGGTAAATAAAGAAAAATAAATAATAATAATAATAATAATAATAATAATAATAATAATAATAATAATAATAGATATTTTTAGATTACTTAAAAAAAATAAATCTGGAAGACATCAAACAAACAAACAACAACAACCCCCCATTTGTGTGTTGCAACCCCCCAGGGAGTCCCGACCCACACTTTGGGAACCCCTGCTCAAACACACCGCAAAGAAGGTAACGTTTCTATCTAACATGTTGACAAGAGCGATTATGATTATGGATGGGGCTCAGAAATATTGTCAACAAAACTATATTGGATTGACTTTACTGTTAGACTATAGCATATGCCAACAACATGTGGACTGTCTAAGAAAGCTGTTTCAAGAAAATAGATAGATGTTAGTGGTGGGCGTATCGATTCTGTGGTATCGATATATCGATATTCACATGCTGCTAATTTGAGTGTTGATTACTCTAATAAAATATCGATACTAATCAATACATGAAAAATATATGCGCATGTGTCACTTCTGATTCTTTTAGGGTAACTTACTCCAAAGTTTCAAATTCAGAGACATCATGATCACAGTGTCATTTAACAGTAGTCATGGTGAAGAGGCTATTTTAAGCTTTCCACTCAGAGAATTTAAATAGAGGATGTTGATTATTTATTATTTATGTGTTTTTCTAAATTTATTTCATTGTTTTAAAAAGGCCAGCAAATGATTTGCATATTAAAGTTTTTAATTTAACAGTATTTGTCATGGGACTTGTCTTTAAAGGGTTACATTTTATTAAAAAAAATAAATCACTGAAAGTATTGGTATCGGGTATCGAATAAATTGCAAAAAAGTAATCGGTATCGTATCGAATCATAAAAGTGTGGTATCGCCCAGCACTAATCGATGTTCATCTAGACATTTCAGTGACAAATCGATTTTCCGAGGGTCCTTGAAGGCGGCATAGACTCCTCCCAGCTGGTCAGAGCGGGAAGTTCAGATGTTCTTCCTATTGAGCTGAAACAAACACTTCAATACTCGGCTGACTTACACAGCACAATAACCACCTTTAGATGTAGTGTAACAGGTGAGTTAGTGTTGATATGATCGAATTAACAAAAAGACGTCTCCGTGTTCGACCTGCTAATATACAGACCTTATTTATACAGTCTATGATACAGACCTTTAGTGCTAGCTTCACTACTTGGTCAATTCTGTCAGATGTTCCGTTTTAGCTTTGAACTAATAAGTTACCCATAACATTAACTAAAAGGGATTTTGGGGATTAAGGGTAGCTGACAGCAGTGTTGATACAATAACTTACTTTTATTTGACTTTAAGGAAGCTCTGCAGTCATGTCCAGTCACACGGAAGAGAGGAGCAGCTCTGCACTGAAGAGCTTTGGACAGGTGGGCAGAAAAACACAACTTCCCCGAGCCTTTAATTCAGCTGCATCTTGTGTGGATGATTGAACCAGCATTAAGTTTTCAAATGCCAGCTAATTTCAAACATTCGTTTCTTCACACCTCTTGTTTACCTCGTCATATAACTATAATGCATCTATTCATCCCAACATATTTTGTATTGAATTTAAATTGAATTCTGTAGATCTGTACATTGTGTGATTGCCTGTATGGGGCGCCGTTTGTAAAGTTGTGCACACTGAAAATAACAGCAACAATTCTCCGCATTCAGCTCCAAAACGTTATAACAATTTAGAGTGAATTTTAAAAAGTCACTTTTTTTTAATCACATTTAGAGGAACATTTGTGATCTTCTTCACATTTAATTTTGTTGTGAAAAATATATTAAGCTAAAATCATTGTTAAATCCAAATGCTAAATATAAATATAAATGTTAAATCGAAATCTTTAACTATATCATGGAGTTTACGGGCTGCTTATCCCTTGTGTTGTTATGCTTTATTTATTGTAAAAAAGATACACATGAAATATGAAATTTGCAGTTGTATGAACATTATCTCTTTTGGCCTATGTTTTTTTTTCCTCTATTCTTTTGCCTGCTTTTTCAATTTTCAATTTTTATTCTTTCACCTTATTTATGTGCGAAGAGATGTAGGGGGTGGGGGGTTAAAGGGAAGTAAAAACTTGTGAACGTTTTGCACTCAAAAAGAAAACAGTAAAAATAATATTGGAAAAATCTAAATCTAAATGTTAAATGTTAAATCTAAATGTTAAAGGTTGCTCAGTGATCCTAAATATTTAGCTGATATGCGGCAGTGTGAATTTGCATATCAGCTAAATATTTAGCATCGCGGAGCAACATTTAACATTTATATTTATATTTATTATTTATATCTAACATTTAGATTTAGATTTAGCATTTGGATTTAACAACAATTTAACTTAATTTATTTTTCACCACAAAATTAAATGTGAAGAAGATCACAAATATCCCTCTAAATGTGATTTTAAAAAAAGGGACTTTTAACAATTTGGAGCCAAATGTGGAGAATTGTTGCTGTTATTTTCAGTGTGCACAACTTTACAAACTGCGCCCCAGATGCCTGCCATAGTGAAAATTGCTCCAAAAGTCAGAACAGCTATGTAAAGCTGTCCCCCTCCCTTCCACATTAAAAGGAATTATTAAATACCACCTGGAATTCCTGGAGATCTGTTTTGGTTTTCTACTGTTTGATTTACAAATGTGTGCAATCCAAAATCCTGACATATCTTGGATGCACAAGTTCACCTGAGGGCCCTTGGTTTCACTTAATCTTATGATTAAGGGGTTCTACAAAGCATTTCAGGTCATCATTATCTTAGTTTTTGCACAATCCCAATGCCATCCATTTGAATTTGCAGTTGTAACATGACAACAAATAGAAATGTTCAAGAAGAGTGGATGCATAAGCACAACACAAAAAGTACAATATTTAACCGAATCAGCTGTATAGATGGAAGTCACCTTTAAAATGTTCTGTTCATGCCTTGGCAGAAGACAGTTTGGCTTTGTTTGAGTTGTACATTTCGAAGATCAGTGACGATTGACAGAAAAACCATTCATGTCTTTTGCCTTTCCTAACTGGAATGGGTTTCTCAGTGTACCTACACAGCTGATGAGTACCAGGCAGTGCAAAACGCTCTGCAGCAGAGGCTGGGACCAGAGTACATCAGTACCAGAGTGGCAGGAGGAGGACAGAAGGCAAGTCTTTGTTTGTGTCCCTGCTGTTGTTTTGGGCCCAGCTGTGGGGCCGGTTTGTAGTGAACTGTAGAAGTGTTGCAAAAAATAATAGTTAAATGTGTTTATTTGAACATGGTTTGTATTTACACTATAGCTGCATGCATGCATTCAATCCCACTTAAACAGCTTTCTCATATTTACTCAACAAAGAGCATTTTAACCAACATGTGCATGATTTTCAGTTTGACAAATCCATATGATCCATACGCTCCCTCTTCTGTCTGCATGTGTGTGGACCCTTGTAGGTGTGCTATGTTGAAGGACATCGTGTGATCGGCCTCGCCAATGAGATGTTTGGGTACAATGGGTGGTCTCACTCTATCTCTCAGCAGAATGTTGGTACGACTGATGGTGCTTTTTATTTATTTTTTAATTTTATAAACTTTGTTCACTGATTTTCACTAAGAAAAACAATCGTAAGACAAGAAGCAAGTATATTGAAAATAAACAGATGAAAACAATAATCTAAACTAGGGATGCACAATATTGGATTTTTTGCCGATATCCGATATGCCGATATTTTGCAACTAATTTAGCCGATTACCGATACCAATATTTTTCCCTAATTGCAGAGATCAATTCTCTTCTGTATTGGAATTAGTGTACAGTATTATGGTGATACTCTTATCGCATTTGTTATGGAATAACAGTAAGTAAACCTAACCTCTGTTCACAGGGAACATGTGAAAAGTTCAACTGTACAGCAATTAAACCCAAATTAAATAAAATAGTTTACTCTTTGACAGTAAATGTGCCTAAATTAGTCAGCTACATGTACCTTACAGACTTCTGCTTAAATTCAAGTTCAACTTAAACATGAGCCCAACATGTGTGCAGCAGCTCATTATTTTATTGGCGGATATTGGCCGATATCAGATAGTTAATTTTAAAGCCAATATCGGCTGATACCGATAATGTGCTGATAATATCGTGCACCCCTAATCTAAACATAGTAAGACACACCATGATGATACTCAATCTAAAGATATACAGCAAGCCGAGCTGTTGACATTAGATAAAAAAAGGATCCCAGATTTTTTGAAAGATGAGTTTTGCCACCCAGGGTCAGCCTAATCTTTTGATTTCGAGACAATAAAGCACACTCTTAATCCAGCTCGAATGGGTAGGTGGGACAGAGGACTTCCAATTCAACAATATCTGCTTTTTCTTAAAGTAAAATTACAGTCACAGAGTCAGAATAACTGTTTATATTCAACAGACTTTGTCGACCTCATCAACGGGAAGTTCTACGTTGGAGTCAGCGCGTTTGTCAAAGTGCAGTTGAAGGTCAGATGTTGATTGTAATTTCACTCCTGTTTTACATGACAATTCATTTCACTTCATATTCTAAATTGTGTGTCCGTCTTTGCATTCACATCAACCTCCCATCCCCCTCATTTTGTCTGCATGTACTTTGTATGTATGTATGTATGTGTGTGTGTGTGTGTGTGTGTGTGTGTGTGTGTGTGTGTGTGTGTGTGTGTGTGTGTGTGTGTGTGTGTGTGTGTGTGTGTGTGTGTGTGTGTGTGTGTGTGTGTGTGTGTGTGTGTGTGTGTGTGATGCATACTCTCCATGCAGGATGGAGCATTTCATGAGGATGTAGGGTATGGAGTTAGTGAAGGTCTGAAGTCTAAAGCTCTGTCACTGGAAAAGGCAAGAAAGGAAGCAGTCACAGATGGCATGAAGAGAGCCCTGAAGTACTGGAAACTGCACTTCTTCTAAAAATACATCAAGTCTCAAATTAAAGACATTAAGTACATTATGTTTTGTTTAATGAAGACTGATTCAATGCTTATGATGATACTTTATTTGTGTGTCTGTGTTGAGATGCTTCGGAAATGCCCTTGGAAACTGCATCCTGGATAAGCAGTACCTTATAGCCATAAACAAGATCCCCAAACAGGTCAGATCCAGAATGTAAACTTGAAGTATTTCATGTTTTTCTTTTAAACAAACAATGATCAGTATGGTTCATACTGTCATTGCTCTTGTGCTCAAAGCCTCCTCCTCCTCTGGACCCTGCTCGGACCAAACGCACAGAAGGTGAGCCGTTAGCGGACAAGGCTCGCTTCTCTAGTCTAGTCCAGGAGGAAAGGCGTGTGTCAGTAGGAGGTGCTGTCAGGATGCCACTGGAACCCAGAGTCCCACACCAGAACTGTTCAGATGTTCACACCCCTAATGCTGCAGACCCTGCTTCCAGTCGGGAGAGGGAGAACATGGACTACAGGTGAACAGAATGGATCTGGTTTAAAATGTGCTGCATCCAAATCTGCATAAGCAAAATAAGCTTAAATATGTTTCCCTGTTTTTTTTCCTTTCAAGACCTGCCGCTGACTCGGTGGATGTTGAGGGGTCTGCTGGTCACTCAGACCCCAAACAGCTGAGAAAGCTTCGACAGCAGCAGCTTCAGCAGAAGTTCAGGAGAGAGATGGAGGCCAAGAGGATGCAGCAGAACCAAGATCAAACCAAGTCTGAGAGCACAGAGGTCGCTATTGAACCAGGATCCAGCAGATGTGAGATTTTCGTTTGTAATGCACAGATTCAAAGCTAAGGGCTCAAACTTAAGTTTCCATACACTGGACATTCAAACTAACAACTATTTGCAGGTTTACAGATAGAAGTGGACTCCTCTTTATTTGCAAATATAAGTTGTAAGCTTCAAAGCTGCTTTTTTTTCTGAATCAGTTTTACTCTGTTTATTCAAATTGTGGTATCCATTCCTCCAGGTCATGAAGGAGCCCCTTCGCTCAGTGACATCAGCTCAGGGGAACACAATAAGCCCAGCAACAGGGATGAGTATTTAACAGGTGCTTAGAGCCACCAGCAGAGGGCTCTGCTCATCACATGTTGAAGAAGCCTGCCTCTCTTCACCTGGTAGCCGCCAGCATCACTCAGTGTGCATGTTTGTCCCTGCAGATGATCCTGAGCTCTGGAACTTTACTCTAGATGGGATCGAGGAGCTGGATGGCCGAGGTGGTGGTGGCGCTCCTTCCAGGATGCTCAGGCCAAGCACACCTGGGAATCACCAGATGCAGACTCGCAGTAAGACCCCTCAGAGGACCCTCGGCGGACCTCCAGATGAGGCTCCATCATATGATACAGGACAGAATATGGCACAGTCCAGACCCTGTTTTCAGAACCAGAACCAATACCAGTCCAGACCAGGTGAGGTTCCTCAAGAGTAAAAGTTAGAATGCTGTCGGCTGAATTTGTCTGATCTTCAATTTATTTTTTTTTATATTTCAGGTGAAGCACTGAGTCCATACAGAGCAGGACAGCACATGAAGAAACGCAGACTGGACACCTGAGGTTTAATGATCAACACTTTACACAGCACTGTGTGCAATCAGGCCACATTATTTAACTTTGTGTATTTATTATTGTGTTTTTTTAAGTCCATTTTAGCTGACTTGCTTTATGTTTAATTTTTGGAGAAATGTTGTCTGGTTTCATAAAAAATAAACAACCACATTAGGCTTAGATTTCTTTATCTACTATGGTTTTTGTTCTGACCTTGATCATCGTTGGCGATGCGATAACTTAGATTTTATCCTGCTGTGAAGTACTTTTGATTAAATTAAAAAAATATATATATACAGTATCTCACAAAAGTGAGTACACCCCTCACATTTCTGCACATATTTAATTATATCTTTTCATGGTACAACACTGAAGAAATGACACTTTGATACAATGTAAAGTAGTCAGTATACAGCTTGTATGACAGGGTAAATTTACTGTACCCTCAAAATAACTAAACACACAGCCATTAATGTCTAAACCACCAACAACAAAAGTGAGTACACCCTTAAGTGAAAATGTCCAAATTAGGCCCAAAGTGTTGATATTTTGTGTGGCCACCATTATTTTCCAGCACTGCCTTAACCCTCTTGGGCATGGAGTTCACCAGAGCTTCACAAGTTGCCACTGGAATCCTCTTTCACTCCTCCATGACAACATCACAGAGCTGGTGGATGTTAGAGAACTTGCGCTCCTCCACCTTCCGTTTTGAGGATGCCCCACAGATGCTCAACAGGGTTTAAGTCTGGAGACATGCTTGGCCACTCCATCACCTTCACCCTCAGTTTCTTTAGCAAGGCAGGGGCCATCTTGGAGGTGTGTTTGGGGTCATTATCATGTTGGAATACTGCCCTGTGGTCCAGTTTCTGAAGGGAGGGGATCATGCTCTGCTTCAGTATGTCACAGTACATGTTGGCATTCATGGTTCACTTAATGAACTGTAGCACCCCAGTGCCGGCAGCACTCATGCAGACCCAGACCATAACACTCCCACCACCATGCTTGGCTGTAGGCAAGACACACTTGACCTTGTACTCCTCACCTGGTTGCCCCCACACATGCTTGACACCATCTAAACCAAATAAGATTATCTTGGTCTCATCAGACCACAAGACATGGTTCCAGTAATCCATGTCCTTAATCTGCTTGTCTTTAGCAAACCATTTGCGGGCTTTCTTGTACATCATCTTTAGAAGAAATGTGAAGGGTGTACTCACTTTTGTGAGATACTGTATAAATGAAAAAATGAATCCATAAAAAACATTCATAGTCAAAGTATTACACTTCAAAAGCAGTATGATCTCTGTGTAAGTAAAACAGTAGATGAGTGCATAAATTGATATTTCTTTTTATTTGTTTTTACATTTTGTACAATGTGAAAAACAGACACAAAACAGACACAGAATCACAGGAAATCAGTAAGGAGGGATCAGAAATAAAGAGTTCAACAGATACTACTACGCGTGTCAGTACGGTGCGATCGTCTGATATTTACTGATAAAACATGGACCATAAGCTTTGTCAAGCTTGTGCTGTACAGTGGCCAGTTGTGAGTTGGTTTCCATTTATAAGATTAAACGTGAAGCCGTCATGCAGAAATCATACGCAGATAGTCAGAGTTAAAGTTGTGCCTGTGATATCAATGAATGAATGGCAGCTGAACAGATCAACACTTTGTGATGAATCAGAAGGCAAAGATTAAAAAAAAGAAAGAAAAGATTTCTAATATTCCAATATCAAAAACATTGAAGTCAGTAACAACCCTCATCAGCATGCAAATGTTTCCGTTTCCCCTCAGTCCCTTTAAAACTTTAAACATTGCATATTCTGCATTGCAGTAACTTATTTTTCTCTAGAGAAGTTTAACTACTCATCCAATCTACGAGCAGGCGAAGAGTCACAATGACAGCATGGCACTCGTGAGACAATTTCAAACCTTTATACAACTCACTCACTGCCTGAACAAGTGCTTCTATTAAACGGTTCAATGAGAAATTCACAAAACAAAGGTCAGCCAATTCCATGTACGCATGAGCCAAAATCTGAATACACAGCTGATTATTACACAACACAAATTCAACTGTAGTGAGGAAAGAAACAGTTTCAGCATTACGCAGTGTGCTCTTTGTTCTGCTGTCTTGTGTGGCGTCTGATGGTTCAGAGGGTTAAATCCTCTGAGCTGGCCATGTGACATTTGTGTTGTGTTTTACGTCGTGCACAGGTTTCAGGTTAACTGGTTTTCTGCGGTACAGTCACATCTACAGGACTAAATGAATCTGGAACTTGTCATTAGTGAAGATGCAAGGCACTAAAGTGTTCCTCTTGTTTACAGGTTCGAGTGCATGTGCATGTAAGAATGGGTCATCACAAGCATACTCTGGTGACTGAGCATTATATGAAAGCATATACTCACATTAACATATATACAATTAAATAGAAAAGGGGGGCAGGGCAGTCATAAACAGAAGAGCTTAAACGGCAGGATTAACTCCTGCATGGTGAGAAGGATACCAATAACAACACACCCTGCAATTGCACTTTTTATATTCCTTTAACTACATGTTGTTTAACAACCTTTAATAATAATTACAGTGAAACAACATCAAAATCTGATGGCTGAATACAGGTCCATAAAGAACATTTGTTTTATTAAATATACGCATACAAAAACAGACCACAGAGAAGGAACCCCAGACACTTGTGATTTGAGACGTTATGGCAAGATGAGCAGAGAGATTCTATATGCAACATGAATTCACTAACAACCTGTTCGCCTGTGTACTGTGTGCCATCTGTTAGAGACTGGGAGAGGTTGGAGGCTAACACTGAAATAAACCAAAGCTATTCTATTGTGTATGATATGATGAGCAGATTCGTTGCTGCACTAACTGAGGGGGTCAACAGGGGATTCTTCAGATTTCATTCTTTACGTGATAAAAAACAAACAAAACGAAACACCCTCTACTGAGATTAAGATTTACAGCAGCATCACCTCTCAAGTATCATACTCTGAACTGTGGTCAACACCAGGACTATGCTTTGTTATGTGACAAACTTACTTTCACATCTGATGTGAAGAGTAAATCTGTTTGATAATAAAGCTGTATGGATACACCAGACTCTGACAGGGACATGAATATGCTAAACATGGAATCATAACCCAGTGAAGGAATATCTATGTACAGTATGTTTAAATGTGTTTGGGGATTAAGGCCACAGTTAACAAGGGACAATTTTACTACTCTTTCCATTATTGCATTTTACTTTATAGGTAGCCACTGGGATGTACTCATACTGCAACTCCAACCATGACACTCCCATCTAACTTACTGTGTCGTTCTTCTCCTCACTCCACGTCCCCTCACTTCACTATTCTATTTGAGTCTGAATGTTCCCTCCATCTCCCACTACGCTACCCCTCACACTCTGAAACAACTTAACCTTCCATCCCAAGTCACACAACCAGGTTGAATTTTGAGTAATGTGTGTGTTTGTGGCGCCTTAGTTCAACCGTCTTCAGCCGCCAGACTTTGCTAGAAGTCAGGGACCGCCAAGACTGTGAACCAGATCCCTCCTACTCTCCCCCTTTTAAGGAATGCGGACATTGCAAAGTCTGCTCTGAAAAGACATCTTTGGCTGTTGTTGGTTCTGTTTTTTAGGGCGTCACACCCTCGGACAAAACCAACAGACTCGTCACAGCTCTGTTCCACAGCTGATGGCAGGCTAAGTGTGAGACTCTTGTGCTGTGGAAGTGTATTGCACTCTCCCTCCAATAGCCAGACAGAATTAAGTCTGCCTGAGAGGACTTGAACCACACAGAACTTAACAACAGACAAAAAAACACATAGTAAAAGTATAATTAAAAGTAAAATGCACAAGATCCAGCCAGCTAACTAGCTAAGAGAGCTAGTGGTTCTCGTTCATTACTGTCTGCCACGTGGCCCTTCATCACAGCCTGGACCAGGGCTTAGACTGGGTTATGTGGGCCTCAGGTTGGTCCCTCCCGGGGTGACTGAATTATGGGGGGCTGGCGTGGATCCCATGTGGTAGCCTTGGTGCATGGACACCGAAGCTGTCGTTGGGGGCTGGTACTGTGTTAGTGGCTGTGGGGGATTAAGCATGCTGACCTGGCATGTGCCTGTGGGTCCTGCCCACTGAGAAGCGCTGTAAGGGGGAGAGGTGTATCCAAAGCCTTGGGCTACAGGGCCCAGAGAGCCTTTACGAGCCCCCACAGTGGCAGAGGGGTTGGACGGATTCTGGAGATGTGCCGTGCTGGTGGTGGAGGTTGTGTTGGAGGGCGTGGGAAGCGTTGGGCAGAGGTACCCTGGGGCGGAGAATTTACGGCCCATGTTTGAAGGAGGGATTATCTGTGGTAGAGATAAGATGCGTGTTACTGCTCAGTGTTCACATAATGGGACATACAGTTATGAAACCGCTCCAAGATAGATTCTACATAGGAAGTACTAAATGCTTACATCATGCCCCAGTGTTGCTGGAGCTCCAGTGCGAGGACATCTCTTGCCCTGGGTTAGGCTTTTGGCTTCCCTAGTCCAGTTGTCCACCAGCTGGTGTAGGTCATCGGTGAAGGTGCCCTTGCCCTTCTGGGTCTGGGAGGCCGGAGGAGTGGGTCCACTTGCCTGTGTCAGCGAAGATGAGTGGTTCTGGCAGTGACCTGAACCGTTTGTGGAGCTGATTCCACCAGATCCTTGGAAAACAATACAAGAGAAATGAGATGTGAACTAGAAGATGAATTCAGAGGAGCAGCTCAAGGAGCTCACTGTGACAAGATGAAGTGCTTACCTGTGGAGCAGCTACTTAGGCTGGGCATGGATGGAGAGGATCTGAGCAGCTGTAAGGACGGCCGGGTCTCTGTCTGTGAAGTTTCTGATGTTGAGGGTGAACTTTGCTTTGGAGGAGACTGTGAACCGTGAGGATTTTGAACTGAAGCCAGGGAACCTGGACATATAAGCAAAGGTTACAATGCAGTGTTAACATTTGTCTTGCATCATATCATATCAACAGGCTCAGTGAAGCAAGTAGATAATATAAAATTTGTACTTTTGACATAAAGCCAGTATTAAACTTAAGAGGCAGTGTTCCTACCTGAATGATTGGGGCTAGGCTGTCCACTGCTGCGGGCAGACTTGTGGCTTTTGCGCCTACGACGACCTCCTGCCATGGCTACAGCAGGGGAGACAACAGAGGGCGGAGGAGGTTTCCCCATCCGTGTGAACAGGGCTTCGATCTCCTCTTTCTGTTTGGTCTGCAAGAACTGGATCTCCATCATATGTCTGTGGAAGAGTGGAAGAAAAAACAAAATGAGTACAGTCAGGTTGAAAATATTTACATTAAGCATTGCAATATGAGGAAATAAATGTCACATTGAGTAGGATTGAGAATATGTGATTTACTTTTCTCGTAGACGGCTGATTTCTTTCTGTAAAGCATCGTCCTCATACTCAGAGTCATCCTTGTCACTACTGTAGTGGGCATGTGGGTTAGGAGCATCAGAGGTTGAAGATGAGGGCCCGTTCTGCATGCTGGAGCCATGTTGGGGACTGGAGACTGCAGCAGGGGCGGGGGTCACTGCGGGAAATAAAACATACAGGGCCATTAATGTTGGTTATCTACTTGATTACTTGATACTGTATCTTTGTTGAACTCTGTCCCCCGACGCCCCACCCCCCCTTCACTCACATAAACATGCTTACGAACTACCTCAGGACTGAATCTCCACTGCACCATTAACTGCACTTTCCATCCTGTACATTCAATAATTCATTCATTCCGCACAAACTGTAAAATGTAAAATGTAAATCTCTTTTAATCCCTATTGCACTACTGTACGTATATATTGTCTAGTCATTCATGTAGATACATATCATATCCTATTTATTCATCAGTCATATTTGTGTATTCTGTATTATTCATGTTATTTAACTTACTGCTAAAGCACTTCTGGTTAGATGCCATCTATATTTCATTGCCTGTTTGTTACATGCTCAATAACAATAAATTGAATCTGTATCTGATTAAACAAATGCACCACTGTCACCACAGTCATCTTCTGTAAGACAGACAGATAACCTAGATCTTTAGACTACATCAAATGTCTCATGAGTAATTTGTAGACTTCTGCCAATTGGATTCATTCATGAATATTTAATCCGGCTTAGCCAAAGTTGCCTCCACTGACTACCTGAGTATATATAAAAACACCTATGTTATTTCAATTTCTATTTACCATGGACACTTTTTAAGGGATGCTTGTGATAAACTGGCTTATTCCATCTGACCAAAACTCCTCTGTCCATTCACTTAAAGCTTTTTAAATTGTGTTTTATTTACTGTTTGCTATTTAAATTCTGTTTGTTTTTAATGTTGTAAGGTGACCTTGAGTGCTAAGAAAGGCGCCTATAAATAAAATGCATTATTATTATTATTAAAATTGTCATTATGTGTAACATAACTTTAAGGGTCCTTCATCCTTTCAAGTTTAAAACGGTTTTAAACAGAATAAATGGTGTGACCGGTTTTATACTCTGTACAATATTGTACAGTGTTAATTTTGCTATTTTAGATTAAGTCTTAGTCTTAGTCATTAGACGAAAATGCCTGTTAGCTTTAGTCACATTTTAGACTTTTCAGCCCTCTATAGTTTTAGTCTAGTTTTAGTTGGCGGAAACTCAAAAAATGTTAGGCTTTGATTTTTGCCAAAACATCTTCACTTTTTAAGTAATTCATGTAGTCCATCAGATATTGGTAACAGGGTTATACCAAGTGTTAAAATCGTCAGCATTTCACTCCTTTAACACAATTTTTCAGCCTGTCCCTACAAAAAATTCTCAATGAAGATGAGACAGATGCATGGAAGTGAGGAGAGCTGGTTCACACAGCACACCTACTGCAGGTAGAGACCAAGCTAACACTGAGCCCCTCAGATGATAACTCAGCCTGTTACAGGAATGCATCACTTTTATCTTTAAAGATTAGACGCACAGCGGGGGAAAATATGGATCCTTAATGTCTGACGGTCCGCCACTAAAGTTTTCATTTCGTCATCGTCTCGCCAACAAAATCAAAACATATTCTAGTCAGAGTTTTTATTATCAGTGATGCACTTCAGTCTCATTTTCGTCATGAAAAAATGAGTCATTGACGAACATTTATCGTCATAGTTTCGTTAACGAAATTAACACTACATTACTCTATGGTATGTTTACCTGTGTACTTAATCACAGAACAGTGCAATATGATGTGGTGCAGTACGGTACAGTAAATTAGGACCCTGTGCTGTACAAGTCATGTGCAAGAAAGGCTAATTTGTTGTGAGCCTTGTACACACCTGTGACGGAAAATCGTCCCACTTTGGAGCCAGCGGTTGGTTCAGATGTGGCGTTGGTGCTCGAGGATACTTGGAAGCGGCCAATAGTGGTTGACTGACCGGCGGGACCAGCGAGGAGCGATGAGGCTCTATTTACAGCGTCGGTTTCACAAAGGTCTTTGGACAGAGTGGATGACCGGTGGAGGGTGTTTTCTGGACTTGAGGGTGAGGAGGATGATGTGGATGAAGAGGACGAGGAGGTCGAGGATGGGGTCAGTGAAGAAGAGGACACAATGCTTGAGGGATGTGGAGCACTACCAGATGTGCCATCACTGGCAACAGACACCTGAGAAAGAGAGAGAATGGAGATAAATTGAAAGAAAAAAAATTGATGTCTGAATATTTTGGTGCATTTCTAAGCTTCTGAGCTTTGATTAAACGTACCTGGAAACGTCCAAGAGTGAAACCTGCCGCTGGGGCCTGGACTCTGTTGCCTTCCTGAACAGTCTCTGGGCTCAAAGCTCTCCTCAATTCAGCGTCCAAATTACCCAAGGGTTGCTGTGACTGTGGGGTCACACAAACAGGTTGATATAACTGATGAAGTGCACATGTACACATAACAATAGTAGAACAGATGGTTTAATATACGGCACCTGATTTGGTCCAGGGAATGGGGGTACAAGATCAGAAGGAGGTGTAGCAGCTTGATCAAATCCAGTAGGTAGAGTCTGAAAATAAAAATGAGAAGCTAAGTTGAAGAGTTCTTATTTCATTGAACATAATTTTATTATATATTCTTGGTTGCAATTTTCCTAACCTGTGCCCTGGGCTTAGTCGGAGGTGTCTGTGCAAGTCCTGCAGGGGTGATTCCCTGTCCAGGGGTGGTGGAGGGGCCCAGAACACCCTGCACTCCAGAGGTGAGGGGAAGGTTAGACGGAGGCATCAGGGCAGCTCCAGGCGGAGGCGAAGAAGTACCAGTGGGAGGAGAGGATGTGCCCGTGCTCTGACCGGGGTCCATGGATGTAGAGGAGGCAGAGCTTTGGTCTTTGAAGAGTGACCGTAGTTTCTTATCGAGAGCTTGGATATCATCCCTGCCTGCAGCTTTGGCTTGGAGATCAGCCCCCTCTGACTCTGCTGGCTGAGGCTGGCCCTGGCTCTGATTGGGAGGAGGGGGCTGGGTAGAAATGGGGACAGGTTGACCCTGGGTGGATGAATTAATAGGCTGAGAAGATGTAGCAGGGACAGTGTTTGTACTGCTGGGTGCAACATTAGCAGCAGAGGAGGCAGAGCTGCTGCTCGGCTGAGGCCCAGCTACTGCAGGGACGGAAGTCTGCGCGGATGGAGGAGAAATTGTGGAAGCTGAGGGAGGGATGTTTGCAGCTGGTGGCAGCTGTGAGGGGGCTGCTTCATGGAGAGAATGAGGAGGGGGGCTGGGATCAGTGGTGACAGGAGCTGGAGTTTGGGACTGAGTGGACACGGGTGGAGGAGAAACCCTCCCAGTTGAAGATGATGGCGAGGACGTTGCAGCAAATGTAGAGATATTCGTGGAGGCAGCAGCTTCGGGAGGAGGCAGGACATTGTTAGAGCTAGGAGCGAGTGCAGCCTCAGTGGACGGTTTAGTTTCTGGTTGTTTCTCAGCAGCAGGAGGATCAAGGGTGCTGCTTCTCTCTACATGTTCCTGCTTCATCTTACTGAAAGCTTGCTGCAGCATTCCAGAGGGAGCAGATAGAGAAAGGCCCAAAGACATCGGAGCTGAAACGCAAAACAAGAAAGTAATTTAATTAATTCAAAAATCCCTAAAACTCTGACCAGCAAAAGCATTGCAGTTTTACCACAACTATGAACTTTATTTTCTTTCATTTCAAACTTTCAGATAATAAAAATGGCAAATAATTCAATAATGTTGAATTATTATCTGAAGGGAAATTTTCCCCTATAGAGAATAATTTGATAGACTGGATTTCATTTGAACATAAATGTCAAGGAACTCCTAAATTCAAGAAACATAAATATGTAGTGCTGGCTGTATTCCTTCATACAAAGCAATGGACAAATGTAGCTGCAGAACAACTCCACCAGGCTAAGCTAATGTACCAAGCTAATGTACTAGTTCCAAAACAAGACACTACTCATGTATCCACTGAGCTAGCTAGAAGTTGCAGGTGTGACAGCATCATTTAACTAAGGCTACATTCACACTGCAAGGCTTAATGCTCAATTCCGATTTTTTGCTCAGATCCGATTTTTTGTTTGCCTGTTCACATTACCCTCTATAATGTGACCTGTATCCGATTCCAGTGTGAACTGTTTGCGGCTCGAAACTGCAAAAGAACAGTAACAATGACGTCACATGCAGCTGTTTCACAAATGTTAACATGGAGGAAGTCAGCATTTTCTCCTTTGTTACCAAGTTTTTGTGCAGTGGGAGGCGAAGAATGAATGACCAGGTGCAGAGGAGGTCAAGTATAAAGAAAAAGGGAGCCAAATTGCTTATTCAGCTTTTTTGCAGAGCTGTGGCCGCAAATACGTCTGAAAGGTCTATGTGGATGCGGACACGGAGCCAGGAGTGGTGGGTCTGCGACGTTAATAGTTTCACAGAGACAGAGTTTATCAAAAACTGCAAGGCTACCGCCGCACAGAATTGTGTCGCTATAAAGTGACGTGAAAGTATCAAATCCACCTTGGCCGTTCACACTGAGGTCGTATTGAAAAAAATCTGATCTGTATCTGATTCAGGAGCACATATGGAAGTGGTCTAAATGTGATTTGAGTGTTCACGCTGCCTCTAAAAAATCTGACCTGGTCACTTGACCCCCAGAAAATCAGATTTAGGCCACTTTTGCCTGCAGTGTGAACATAGCCTTAAACTGGTGATTCACCAGCTGCATCATCATAGCTATGCTGGTTTACAACCACATTAGATTGTGCCAGCAGTTGGACCAGCAAACATAACCGCTATCATTAACAATGGCCTCTGCTGTGATCGAGTGTCTTTTATAACATACAATCAAATTATATTTTCTTTGAATCAGCTGCACCCAGGGTTATATAATTAAAATCTTGCTAGCATTGGGTAGCTTTGTAGCACACAGCAGAGCCAAAGCGTTCTAAAAGCTGAGCTGACTATCTCCCTCTGCCAGGTCGTATCTTGACTCATTCTATGAGCTGCAGTAGTGAGAAACCTTTTCACTGCAGAACAGCCTTATGGGATTGTATGACTGTTTGAGGTACTGGTCCCTTCAGGCATTACAGAGTTATTATGGCCTGTTTAAAACTTTAGATTTGACAATAAAAGAAGTCCAAGTATACAAATGACTCTGGTACCTAGACCGTAGCACTTAAATATTTTGTATTACCTCAGCTCTGAATCTACTATATAAAGCTAAATGTCAAGGGAGTAAGTATCCTATAAATAATCAGCATTCACAAAATTGCAACTCTTTTTGGTGTCATTGTGGTGCAATGTTCAACACAAACAAAACATTTGACCAAGTAATTACATTATGGCTCTCTCATAATAAGGGCAAGAAAAACATGTATCATTTTCCTTTAATATACTGAAGATTCCTATGTATCTATTAGTTTTTCTAATCAGCTGAATTCAATCAAACAATCAAGTTTGTTTTCTTCCTCATTACATTACAACAGTTTATCTCTACATGGAATACAACAAGCTTATCCCTCACCTGGACCAAATTCGTCTCCAAAGGAAGTGTTCGCAGAGGGAGCGCCGAAGAACTGTTCTTTAAGACGAGACTCCGGTACTGGGCTGACAATGAACCTTCGTCCCGCTGAATGCACAACCTGAGCGGTGGTACTGGGGGAAATGCCTGAGAAAACCAAAAGAAAGGTCAATGGTGATGCTGGAGTTGGACTGAAATGGATGTAGGGATTTGTATGTGTTGGCTGGAAGTTTAACCTGGTAGCATGGGAACAGACAGCTCAGCTTGTTGCTGATTATGAAGCTGCAAAGAGAGAGAGGAAAAAAAAGAAGGTGGTTAAGTTCAGGTTCAGCAAGTGTGGATCAAAATGGATAATAATTGTAATTGCGGACATGTTGCTGTGAGATTAAAAAATACCTGAGGGAAGCCTTCCTTCATGCCCTCTCCTTTTTCATCAGCCATTTCTATGACTTCACGGACCTGCTCGATGAAGGACTCCCTCTCACTCTCTAGGATGAACTCACTCGCAACCTAAAACAGGACATGAAAGATATTAATGTATGAACTAGGAACTTAATATAATGGCTTAAAAGTTTTGACTGCAATTGGCTGTTGCAGCAGTTTTAAAATCAATATAGAAAAGAGGTTGATGGTAGAAACCTTATGTTATATGATTAAGTGATGAAAACTAAGGAACAATTACCATGATCTGTGCAATCTCGTCTGGATTGTCACCATCAAGGTCGAATTTGAATGTGACCATCTTCCTGTTGTGAGTTTCCAGCTGGCACTCTGCTACTCTGTCTCCTACATTAGAGATCTGTAAAAAAAAATACATTCAAGTTAAAACTGTTCAGTGATGAAAGCGTGAAACAAAACACTACATGAACTCGTCACTTTGGATGCGTACGCTAAGAACGTTCAGCTTGGCCCTTGAAGTTTTCTCATGGCGGGAACGGCTCCGCACAGATCGCCGCTGATGCCGCTTCAGTGAGCGCCCCTCATGGCGACCTCCAGATGTAGAACTTCCATCATTGCCATCGCTGAGACCTGAAGCTGCATCTGACAGGCAGCTGAAGGAGAAATAAGAGTCATGACACAGAGATCTGACACTCTGTGTAGTATGATGAAAACTGTTTTTGACCCTTTTATAACCAACTCCCTTCTCACCTCTCCACAGACGGAGGCACAAGAGCAGAGGATCCTGCAGGCTGCTCGGCTGGCAAGGACTGAGAAACATTTGCAGGGGCCTGAAACGCAGAAATATAAACATCCATAAACTGCAGCACTCCTGGTCAAAAGCAAATGTTGAAAGGAGGAGTGCTATAGTTGTTTTATGTTTTCAAGTATTAACACAATAAACTTCATGTTTTAGCTAACACAGCTCACATAATTATCCCCATTACGTGTCGTTTTTGACATTATGTAGCTACTTGTTTGAAGGATAGAACCAGACAATCCACCAGAGGGAGCTGTTAAATCAGGGTACGTTTTCAATGTGGTGTTGCGTGGGACGCCATTATTCAGCTCTCTGGCTGAGTGTAAATATTGCTGTGCAATGGTGTTCTCGTTCAATTTCCTTCAGTGTGGCCATTTTACTCTGCTGCGCTTTGTTTTTACAGATTACTGCAGATCTATCATCCAGTTCCAGCACTACAGCTAGTTACAATAATGAGAATTTTATAGCTGCTAATAAATGTCTTTCTGCACATGATTCCATCTTCTGTTGATTTATTTCATGAAGAATTTAGAGCTCAAAGTAAACCCTCTGAGCTGAGAGGTTGTCAAAATAGCCAAGAGGGTGATGCTGTTTACAGCGTCAGAATATAACGAATACATTGTTCAATACTTCCAATTTATTTGTATGTGCTGGTAATGTTTATCATAAGTTTAAATGAGCTCTAAGCACAGATTTTTCCTAAAGGATTGTATATTTATTCTTAAAATATAAACCTATCAAAATATGAGAAAATCTTTGCCCTGAAGATATTTGTGCAAAGAATGAAAGGAACAGGAAAAGGAACAGGAAATAGTGTTAAACAAATGCTTCACACTTGACCCACATACATCCACCCACACAAGCTTTCTTTTTGCTCTGTAGAGTACCTGCAGAACAGAGAGGCATGAGGCCTGATAGAGGAAGTAAAGATGCTCTGCATTCAGCGGAGGAGACATGATAGGAGGACTTGGATCATTGGCCCAAGACTAACAGTCATGCAGGAATATGCAGCATGCGGAAAGGAAGAGTGACAGAAGAGAGGGGAAAGCCATGGTAGTGACAGTTGTGCCACCAGGGGGAAAGAAAAACAGATTTTTAAACACAAAGAAAACAAAATTAAAGGGATGAAATGTTAAAAGTAATATGGAAGAGCAAATATCTGAAATCAATGAGTTTGTCTTAAAGCACAATAAAGTAATATTGAAGTTCAGTGGTAGCACTTGAGGTGGGTCACCTGTAGCTGTTGCGCTGCAGTCTGTCCCTGCGTCAGAACGTTGTTTGGAAGGGGAGTGCTGCTCTCTAGATGTTGCTGCTGTTTGGGGGGGGACGGCTGTGAGGAGGGAGGAATCATCACTTGCTGCGTGGGAATCTATAAGAATAGAAGGAGTACAGAAAGTGGCAGAAATAAGAAAACAACCCAAGAGGCAATAACTGAGTCATCTATAGCTGCATGAAGACTACTTCCTGAAAGTATTTGATTTTTGATCTGAATCTTTCAGAGATTTTCTGACTGTACTCCCTACACCTTACTTACCTGTTTAAAAACATAAGTTGCCCAGCTCACATAACTTACCAATTCATCAGTTTAAATCAAAGTTAGTTTGGTGAAAATCAGTTTTATCAAAGTTAGTTTGGTGAATATCAGATACCATCTTTTCAGAATATTTCAAAGACATGTACATTGTGTTTCAATCCTGACTCCACTTTCAAGCTTAAAAAAAACACAGAACCTAATATTTTTGTCTGAATACCATCAAGTCATAAAAGATGTTTATGACTACCTGACCAAAAAAGGGGAGTCTGCTGTGCAGACCAATAAAGACAGAGTTTCTTTTTTTTCTCAGAACATGTTATGTGGAACTCTGTGGGTATATTTCTAAGTAGTAACAGGAAAATGGGTCATTTTATCTACCTGAGGGGGAAGCGATGGTTGGTAGTAAACTCCGTACTATAAGAAACAAAACATAACACAGGGTAAGAGAGGGGAACTTGAGAAAAAAAAGGCAAACTGTCAGAATATAACAGAAGAGAAGGGAACACTTGGGATTGGGAACACTTTGCAGCTTTCAACATAGCTGCCTGAAGCAGAGAACAAACGCTCTAAAGGTTAACTTATCACCCTCTGAGCGTCATGTTTATGCAGACGCTCACTGGTTGAAGTTCACGTTTGCTGCAGTGATTTAGAAATAAATTCAGGGTGTGTTCAGAATAACCTCAGGTAGGTGTGACGTCAAGTTCAATACATTTCATACATCTTACTTGAGCTTTGGGATACAAAGGCTCTTCATTTGGTGTGGAGTTACACTTTAAAGGCATTGAGACATGCCATACAATGTTTACCTGTGGAGGGGCCCCTGGAACGGACTGACTGCCAGGTGCAACTGGAACAATTTCAGGCTGGCCTCCTTGCAACTGAGGTTGAACCTTGTGTTCCAAAGGGAACATGAAAACAGCACATGTTGTGTTACAGTAAAATGAACAAAAATGGAGCTTGTACTGAAGTGGGAAAAGTCTAACAAAAAGGACTTCCCAAACTGAGAAACAAAGGAACCAAATGCACAAGAATAAATACATATAGTCTGTACATTACAGATTTATTTTCTGAGAAGCACATACCATAAAGAAATCAATCCAAGTGCCAACAACAAAAAGCCTTAAAGTGACCTACCACTGACAACGGCTGCTGTTGCGTTTGGTCATTTTGCGATGGCGTGCAGGACACCTGGGGCTGAAGGTGCTGGCTTGAAGAGGAGTTATGTGGTATTTCAGATTGAGGAGGCAGGGCTTCATGAAGGATGGGCCCAGATAGTCTGTCTCCTGAGTGACCGACTGTGGGAAGAGGAGATGATGCTTGATTCAAGAACATCAATCTATCCAACAGTCACGTTTGACAGTTAAACCATAGTTGATACCTCCTGCAGTGTGCTGTAGTTGTTGATGTTGGTCAGGCTCAGGCTCCTCTGACTCTGGCTGGACTGGGGCCACACTCAGAACCTGGACTGGAGCTGGTACTTGTCCAGTTGTTTGGGGGACATAAGGGATTCCTTGTGGCATGCCGGTCAGTTGGGTTGATTGAGAAGTGCTGTAGTTGGAGCTCTGAATGCTCTGCTGAGGCGTGGGTTGGGCAGACATCTGTGTGTTGTGTTGTGTTGGTTGTGGAGGGACATAGGAAGCTGGCTGCAGCACTGGCTGGGACTGGGGCACCTCAGAGCTTGACAGCTGACCTGGTTGTTGTGCAGGCGGCAACTGATTCTGCTGTTCTTCCTCTAGCCTTCTCTTTTCCTGATCTTCTCTGACCTACAAGACAATCGGTGGTGTAAAAATCCCTCCTCAGATCACAGACAGACCACCTCCAGACTTTACAGAAAAGGGACATCAATCCAGCAGCTGAGATGAGAACTACATTCTGTGCGAATGTGAATAGTTAAGACTGTAATGAGGTGTACGATGGCATGCATGGACACACCTGCTGCCGCTGTGCTCTCTTGCGGCTGATGAGAGACACCCTATCCTTGATGGCCTTCGCTATCGTCTTGTGGTCACCATCACACACATAACCAGACTCCACCTACAGAACAAACCAACAGAACCTCATCGTTAAAAAATGTTTTAAAGGGTTTAAAATGAGACCTTTTCTGTTAGTTTCAAACTTCAACATTTGATTTACCATTTCCTGAGCCACATCCTCTGGAACATCTTTGTTGAGGTCAAAGGAAAACTCAATGGCTTCGTTGTCTTTGTACTTCCCCTTAAGTTTCTTCACATCCTCAATTCTCAACCACAGCTTGATAGCTTCCATCTCTCCATCATCCTCCTCTGCCAACTCCACACGCACCCCTGTGTCCTCCTGGAAGAAGGCGTGGTTCAGAAGGTCCTTGATTGAGTACCTAAATTTAGGAGTAGAAGCAGTGAGTAAATATTTGATTTCCTTGAAAGCTACTTTCAATAAACGTGATTAATAAATATTTGAGTTATACACCTCTCATCTTTGTTCTGGCGAATACATCCCTCGATGATCTCCTTTACCTCAGGGATGGCCACCTTGTCGAAGCTGCCTGGCTTTACACCCTACATGGAACACAGAACACTGAATGAGGATGGATCTTCTTATCTGGCCCTTTCTAAGTTTGGATACTAATATGATCCATTGTCTTTTTCAGCACATATACCAAGACAGATATAATAACAACCTTAAACTAACATCCTTTTTTAAATTATTTACAAAATGCCCCAGTATGAGGAGGAAGATATTTCTTTAAAGAAATGTAAGCCTCAAAATAAATGCTAGATGTCATAAGGGTGGCATTTGAAAAATGCAGAATGCCAAGTGAAGGAAAAAGGAGGGTAAAAGTCATGGTGGATGGCTACATAGAGGGGAGCCACTGAGTCAATACAGGAGTAAACTGCATGCTGCTGTAGGTAATTTACAGAGCTGAATGACAGAAGAAGAAAAGCCAATATCCCAAAGACATGATACTGTAAAACACGAGCATGTGACACTACCTAAATGTAGACTCGACACCACAAAAACACTTTGTTTCTTCACTGAGTCAACTCTGTGTGGTGCTCTGCAGTAAGAGCTATTTGTGGATTATACAGAGAGCTAAGAAGGCAATACTTTAAAATCCAGTTCAAAACTCACGTGGCAAGGACTTCAGTATTTGTACTTTGTGGTTAATAATAAACTGAGAGTAATGGTATAGATTTCAAGGCACATCATGTAGATAACACTCTGTGAACAGGTTCAACCTCTTTATCTACAGGGCTTGTAATTGCAGTATGAATCATATCAGTGACTAATATGCATTGCAAAAGAAAGCTGCATGAATAAGACAATAAATATGTATTTTCTTTGACAGTTGCTCCCCTTCTGGCGTCATCACAAGACTTAACCATTAGCTGGTCGGGAAACAGCAGGACTGTGCTTGTTCAGCCTTCTATCGTTTATCCAAATCTCAGAGCTGCATGTCCAACCAACATACAGTGTTAGTGACACTTTTCTTTTAGGCGGTCTTCTAAATTTTTCTCTTTTTAATATGGTTTTCTAATGGGGAGTTATCTTTGCGTTACATGGCGACACACATGAGATTACAAAATGAGATGATTCAAATGTAAGAGAGGTGTCAGAAGGGGTATAAAACCACTCCCGAATGGGGCACTAGCCTTCTGGGCACATTGGGAGAGGTGAAGGCAAGGCAGAAGGGGTGAAATGGAGGATTGAAAGGAGGACTTACGCTGGTAACTCTGCGGTAGATCTGTGCAGCATTCTGGCACTCTGAGTAAGGGTACTCTGAGGTGGCCATCTCCAGCATGCACATTCCAAAGGCATACACATCCACTGACTCGTCGTACTTCTCCTCATACATCTCAGGCGCCATGAACTCAGGGGTACCTTAAATCAAAACAACTATTCAGAACTCTCGAACCCCCTTACTGATTGAGTGGGCTTCTCACAACCCACAGTCCCTCTGCTCCTCTAACCCATGAGGGGTTGAGGAAGAGGAGGACGAGAAGAGTGACCAGCCTGTTGACGTCTCCTGCAGTAGAACCTGTGAGGTGAAAGTTGAAGAGAGAGAAAAAAAGAAAAGGGGAAGGAAAGCAAAAAAGAGACAGAAAACAAAAAAGGAGGGAGAAGCTGGGCTCAGTTAGACTGTAGAGAAGAAAGCACTTGTTTGTCTGTGTAAGACCGTAAAATGTACAATATGTGACTGAGGCTTGCCAATGTGCAGAACACACTTGTAGGCCAATATCAATTCAAATTGAATTTGGGAAAAAAGATTTCAATGAGGCACATGAGAATAACTCCCAGTACAGATTGAAAAAAGGGATGCCAATGATCTGTGCGACAGTGATAGGACTAGCTATGGAAATAACTTTTGTCAAGACCTTACAACCTTATTAACATTTACTTTCATTGTACACTCACCTTTTGAAGAATGACTTACCTTCTCCTTTTCACCTGCAGGAGGAAACGGTTAAAGTCGAGGCTGAGAGAAGCAGGTCCCATAGCTAGTAACTCTACTCAGTAGTGTGTCTATGCACATCAGCATAATTCTTCTCATTGATCTCTTAACATATAATCTCAGGTCTTACACAGAAAAACTCATTTGGTTATTTTGGTTGGAAATGTTTTTTGATATTGGTGTGTTACAGCACACTGTCAGACTTACCAGGCCCATAAAAGTTCATACTTACTCAATGACCAGCAGTACCCTATTCATTCCAAACAGCAGAATGGGGCACAGCTGAAGCTAGAGCCTACATTTTAAGAATATGCCCAGAAATGTGAAAAAAAAACAAAACACAAAAATCAAAATAAATGAAACAAAAAAACAAAAGATAAGGGCTGACAAAGAGAAAGAGGGGAGAGCTCCCCGGACACAAAGATGGAGCAAAAAGATTCTGCGGCTCTGCAATATCTTAAGAGACAGTAAGAGACACAAACTAGGGGAAAAAAAAAAACCTGTTGAGGCAAACCCATAGAAAGAGACGTTAAACATTATTGATAAAACTTGCAAACAGACCACATATTTCCAAACCACAGAACAAAGACCAGTCTAAGACAGAAACAAAGGCCATACCTTAAGCCATGGCCAAGTTAGCCTGCAAGAAGGCATGACATTTTGTATAGTAGTGATGGTAATATTTAACAATATGAGAAACATTAGGCGCTACTTACAGTCAGTAGATGCCTGGAAAAAAACACCCTATCTTTTTTTTTTTTTTTTTTTTTTTGGAGAAACATAGAACAGAAATACTCTGTACAGTGACCAAACTTGATAGAGTTGCTGTGTCAGTGCAAAGACAGAAAGCCTTGTGGTTATCTGGCTTAGATCACCACAATATTTGGCCTCCATTTGAGCTGTGGTTTGAGAGACAGCTGAAACGCTGTGGTCTGTTTTTGAACCACACCATGATGGAAATTACCCTCTTAAAAACACAATCATTTTCAATACAAAACATGACCTTAGAAAAGGTACTGTCCAACGACAGGACAGGAAGTGGGAGGTAGAAATTGCATTAGAGTCGTACCTATAACACTCTTGGCAAATGATGCACGCTTTAGTGTGGCCAGGCCCAAGTCTCCAATCTTCACAGATCCAGTTGGTCCTGTGATGAAAATGTTGTCGCACTTGAGGTCCCTGTGGATGATGGGGGGAGCCCGAGTGTGTAGGAAGTGAAGCCCCTTGAGGATTTGTCTACACCAGCTGCGCAGCACTTTAATTTTCATCACCTTGAACCGCTTCAGATATCTAAAAGAGGAATATCAGAATTTTCATATTTACTCAGCTGATGTAAGCACATGTTGTATTTACCTGTAAATGTCTTAAAGCACCTAGCAAGGCCATATGAGCTTCGTATGAATGTGTTTATTGAGGCTGCCATGTCAGAGACTCACGTTTTGAGTGTTCCAGACGTCATGAGTTCAGTGACCAGTACAATGCACTTCCTGCCTTTGGATGGTCCCTCCCAGGAGTCGTAAAAGCGGACTATGTTGGGATGCTGCAGACCCTTTAACATCCCTGCTTCTTCCTTAAAGCGCTGCCTCTCAGTCTTTGACAGCTTACGATCCTGTAGGAGACAAAAGGGAAATAATTGAAGTTTTTACATCACAGAAAGCACATTTATTTATAGATCTACAGTTAATTTGAAGGGCTGAAAAAAAAAGTTGCCTTCGAGAGTCTAACTGTGAGGTAATCAGTTTCATCTTGACGGCAATATAAACACACAGTGAGGCAAAAGGAATTTGTTTAGTTTTGCCCTGGCTCTCCAAGAAAACCAGAGTGAGAAAGAGCAACAGCATGACTGAGATTCAAACTGAGAACATAAAACAAGCTTGTTCACTTCATGAAACTGCAAACACTCTTTACCAATTATCTACTTTAGGGCTTATGCTACACTTAGCTTAACAGGAACACCACTCAGGCATGAGCTATAAAAAATAGGTGAGAATACAAAACAAATACACCGTATCTGGAAAAAAGCATTTCTATAAATGGAAACCATAATGTGAGAATACCTGTCTATTAGGGATGTACACAATTAATCGATTATCGATTAATTGATTGTTAAGATTGTTTTCAATTTTCTGTCACGTGGAACAAACATCATGTGGTCTCATATTACACTCAGCTATCAGGGAGGTGTTTTAAGTTTAAAGCATGTTTGGATGTGAATCAGCTGTTAAAGGTGTTGCACACAGCGAAGACGCTCAGCTGGGGCTGTGCGTCAGGTCTCCATGTGCTCCTTTTAAAGAGGATCAATACGCAACTGCTGCCAACAACGACACAAACACGAAAGTTCACAACTTTAAACAGGACATTTCCACCTTTAGATACAAAGCCAACAGACTGGTGGGAATTGCTAGTACGCGATGTTTGTAGACCAGCAACATCAGAGCCGTCTGAGCTTTTCTGCAGCTGGACTGATTATGACCCGGTAGAACTCCCGGCTGACACCTGACCGAATACACACGTTTATTTTTCTAAATAAGAACGATTAGACAGAAAACTGGACACAGTGAGTCTGAAGTACTTTTCTGTTATGAGCCTTCACATTATAAGACTATATCCACGGAGAATATTTTTATGAGCCTGATCGTTTATAATCAGTGTTAAACATATTGTACCCGTATTCAATACTGTCCGTTATATGCATTTTGTAGCTGTTGAAAATATAATTTAGGGAAAAAAAAAACGTATTTGGCCTTGTTTATGACATATGACTTATGAATAATAATGTTTTTTTTAATTGATTAATCGATAATTGATTGTTAACATTTCCAAAAATTAATAACGTAAAATACTTAAAATGTACATCCCTACGGTCTATAGTGCATAAAATGTCCAATACTTTTAATTTGATTACTATTTAAAAAAAGAAGGTTACTCCGGACAGACTCTTGCTTTTTTTTTTAAGTTATATTTTTTGGCCTTTTTGCCTTTATTTTATAGTACAGCTGAAGAGAGACAGTAAATGTGGGGAGTAGAGAGCGGGGGAAGACATGCAGGAAATGGTCAACCGGCATGGAATCGAACCAGCAACCCCTGCAACGAGGATTGTATTCTCTGTTTGTGGGGCACTTAGACTACTAGGCCCCCAGCGCCCCCAGACTCTCGCTTTAAGTACTAGAAAAAACTGTTTATCACAGCTACCAATATCAACAGTGACAGACTATGATGAGAATTAATTCTTCTGTATTGCCCAACCCTTCAAATACCCACTTGATCTGGTGTAATGCTAATGTAGCCTGTTTTCTGAACAGAGCAATTAATGCAAGAGTTGCAACGTATGGAAGCTTAACGATTTATAAATGACAGAAAATGTATGCAGAGCTGGCCCCATTGTTTGCCCGCTGGGATTTAAAAGACTGATACATAAATAGGCACGAGTAAGAATGCCTTCTGCAGGGTCTGCAAATTAACACAAAATCTGGAATGCTTACAGCCTCCCTCCTCAAGTTTCCTGACTAATTCCTGGTGTGACCTACATTCACAGAGAACCCCATACCAGCAAGACAAGCCCAGTTAAACCATGCAGTCAAAGGCCTCCCTTGAAACCCCCAGAGACCTGGACCCAGGCCAGACTGTCCAGGAAATTTCGCCCATTTGTGAGTGGAGAGCATTTGCCTTTGTGTGTGTGCGTCAGCGAGAGATAGAAAAGTTTCCAGTGACTGACATTCCTTAAAGAAAACCATACCTGATACTAGTAAAGCCATGACTACAGGGATTTTTGGGGGTTTGTGGTTGAGTGTTCTCAATTTCTGACATTTATTTGCTCAAACAAAATCAAAACTTAAGGGGAGGGGCGCTGGTGGCCTAGCAGTCTAAGCAACCTACGTATCTCCCGGACGGTCTACCATTTGCTGCATGTCTTTCCCCACTCTCTACTCCCCACATTTTCCTGTCTCTCTTCAGCTGTCCTGTCAATAAAGGCGAAAAAGCCCAAAAATATAACTTACAAAAAACTTAAGGAGAACCAAGCGAGGAGCATTAAGAGAAAGGAGGACAGGGAATCAGAACAATGTCAGGAAACTACAGGTGAGGAAAGATGGGAGAGAAACTGGAGGCTTCATCGAGTAGTCGGACACATATAACCTACTTTTCCAGAGCGTTGATTTTGTGGGGCTGTGGTTGCACTTTGTCTTTCAGCACATGTCATGCACATTCACTATCAGTCAGTCACCACTTACAGCCTCTGCACTGCCAGCCTCGAGGTGTGCAGCCCCCCCAACTTCTACCGGTACCAAACTACTGTACTCCTGACGGCGTTTTCACTGGAAGCACATGCCAAACTGATAGCTCTTTAAAACACATGTTGAACCCTAACATGTCCAAGCTAGTTGACAAACTGCATTCCCTGAAAAAAGATAAGACATTCACCTGCTTAGCTGACATTTACCCTCAACTTCTACAAAGAAGGTACATGAACAACTGTGAGTGTATCTAGCATGTGGTCACAAAGGGCTTTGACTTCACCTGGTTGTTAGAGATGAGATCATGCACTGTTAAAGAAAGTTATTTAAAACTGGAGATAGGACAAAATGAGACGCATAGAAAGTCACAAGGCAGTCTATACCATAGACTGTATAAAGAATGGACGTAGTATCCGTGACGTCACCCATCTGTTTCTGAAGCGCTGTTTTGAGGCCAATCGTCGGCGGAAGCCATATTGCTGCTGTGGAGCGATTGTGACATAAAGAGGTGGGCTTTGAGCCTCTTAGCCAACAGCTACAGTGTTACCGCCTGCCAATCAAGTCAGCTGTGCCTCTCATTGGAAGACTCGTAATGTCATTATCTTTGAAACTACCGTGTTATGAAAAAATTCACCCCCCTTACAGTGTGTGCCGATGGAGAAATTAGTTATCCAAACTACACTCGTCTTTTGTACCAGGCTGTAAACATGTTTATTTCTACTGTAAAGATCAGCTTTTTCCCATTCATGTGTATGTGGTTTCCAGTACTTCCGAAGCCAGCCTCAATGAACTGCAGTTTTTAACACTTCCGCATTGGACTCATATATTTTCAGACCGGAGGTTGCCGCTTGGTCTATACTGTCACACAAAGTCGACTGTTCCCTTCAGATGTCAAAAAAGATACATGGAATAGCATAAATTTAATCTGCCCTGTAATACTGCACCCGCCTCTTCAGTGGTATTATACATTGCATCTAATAAATAATGAAAGAATGACAATGTGCTCAAGGATGAAAATAATATGAAAAAGCAATAAATAGCAAATTTAGCAAAGCAGCTCTTCCACAGGGAAGAATAAAGAGAGAAACCAAGGTGAAAGCAAGATAAGTTGAAAAGCTTTATCTCCCAACTATAAAAAACAAAACAAGGAATAGACGATCATGATAGCAATGTACTTGAACACCAGGTAAAGACTTAAAAGAGCAAAGGGCGCTAAGAGTGGATAGAAATGATCAGGTCGTTTGTTTGGCAGAGCTAATGGGAAGAAGGAGAGCCTGAAGTGATTACTTTATATCAGCTGGCTCTGCAACCTCGCCCTAATGGTGCTGCATCGTCACGGTGAAGACTATCAGAAGGGTCCTTCAAAACTTACGCTGCCTGATTAACTACAGTAATCTCGAAGACAGATTGAAGGGAGGGATAATGTTTGTGTCCAATCACCTTCACAGCAGATTTCACCAGATTTTCATGTTAGATTTGCGCTGGACCGAGATCCAGTCCCACATCTAATCAGACTTTCCAGCACAGCATTATATATAGTCGTAACTCAAAGCCGTACTGTGAGGGTCCTTTTCTATAGTCCCATCATATTCTTCATGCTCTCTAGAGGGAGGGGCTGTAATTGTCCACAAATTAGGAAAGTTATGGGGTAGGCATTCAGGGGGAAGCAGCAGCTGCAGATGAATAACAGCAGCTCTCTTTAGCTGAGGGTTCATGAGTCAGCTCACTGAAGAGCTGTACACCAATAAAGCCTCTGACATATAGTTGCTCTGTTATAACTCGGAGCTGTAAAAAAACTGTCCTTGTGAGATAAAAGTGAGAGAAAATATACACAAACACAAAGAAGTCGTCTGTTAGTTTTGTGAGAATGATGCAGAAATTAATCACAAACACTTAAAGATAACCTGCAGAGCTATATCTTTCAAATCAAACTTGTCAGCACTTTGTTTTGACACCTCTGCAGAGTCAGCACAACACTTATCAAAGATCACGTTCCCTGTTGCTTCAGTGCAGTGGCACTCCCTCAACCAGCTGATGCACAGTTCAGCAGGTGAAACCAGAGTGATTATCCCATTCAAACTTAGAACTGCTCAGTCCAAACCAAGGTTATTTTTGTTAACCAAAACTAACAAAATTGTATGATGTTTTGAGTTTTTATTACGCAATGCTTTTTGTGACCTTTTTCAATCTCGCCACTGACAACTAACTACAACTAACTCAAACTACTGACATAGTACAAGAACTGTTTTCCTTCTTCTTATTCATTTATTCTATTTTCTTTCTACTTTTTACATTATTATTTTTAGTATGTACTTGTACTTATTTATAGTTATCTTTTATTTTATTTGTTTGTGCATGTGGGTACATGTGTATGCATATAATGTGTGTGTGTATACATATACGTATATATTTTTTTATTGTTATTATTTATTTTAATTTTTATATGTGTGGATGTAAGATGTGTTCAGTCCTCTGTCCTTTCTTAATGCACCTGGGAGTTTTGTGTGTGTGTTCTTTATTGTATGTATGCACACATATGTGAAGATATATGTATGACTGTTTATAAATGTATGTCTAAAGTTGAAAATCAATAAAAATAATATTGGGGGAAAAAAAGACTAAAACTAATACTGAAACTAATAAAAACTCAACTAAAACGAAGCATTTTCAAAATATGAAAACTAAACTAAACTAGCAAACTCGCTTTAAAAACTAATTAAAATTAAACTGAAATTGAAAACAAAAAGTCAAACCAAAATAAAAATAAAAACTTTGAAAAATACAAAACTATAATAACCTTGGTCCAAACGAATCAAACAAATACCAACCAAATGACTCAAGGTACAACCAGAGCAGTAAATTAGAGTAGATGAAGACTTGTTTGCAGACCAACAATATAGGACAGGGTATAATGTAAGTGGTGGGATAGTTAATTCAATTTGACCTTTATCCATTTTCAACAATAATGTGCGGTGTTGACCAAATCCAGATCAATGATTGTGATAAAGTTAAAATTGTATCAAGCACTATGAATTTCTGAGGTTATAATTTTAGATATGTTGCTTCTCAATGTATGCATAACTGTATAATATAGTTAATTACATAGAAAATCAATCTGAACTGTGATCCATACTTTGTGATCACCTTCATGACATGAAATGCTTCAAGTCCCAGGAAATTAAATGTAATGTCTGGTAAACTACAGTATTACCAAAGCAGAGCTGAAAAGGCTGCTTCTAGGCAAAGGCCGTCATAAATAACTCAACAACCCTAAAAATAGACTGAGTGAAAAAAGCCTGTGATCATGCCAAGGGCTGGCACTGTCAGGTCTCTGCTCTGAAGTCGACTCTGAGGTTGACACTGAGGGTCAGATTTGGCCCTACGGGTAACATTGGTTCGAGTGTGGGTAACAAGTAAGGGCTTTAAAGGAAGAAGACATGTTAAACCAGCTCCACCTCAAATGTTATGCCATTGATCACATTAAGGGTGTTACAACTGTGTGGACGTACATTTCTGGTATTCTATGATACTGCGTAACATGGCAAAAGAGTCAAAGACCACTGGGACTGTCTAACAAGTTTTCAGATAGTGACAGATTTGTGTCATTCGACATCTGCCAGGATAACTATTCTTCTTATTCAAATCATGGAGAAAAGACATCATGGTCCAAAAATAGAAAAAAAAAGGGGGGTGACTTAAAAACTAAAATAATTCACCTTGATTATGGTGCTAGAACAAAATGTGCATCATTGTATTAATAGATCCATCAGCAATCAATGTCTATCATTGTCTGATGAAGATGTGTGTCTATTGGACATCAAACTTCTGCAACGTAAACTTCCATCATTTCGACCGTAGATGTAAAATGATGGTGAGGTTTCACTCAGCAGAAACAAGACTCCTTTTAAAGGGATTAACTTGCAATGACAGAGTCTTAGGTTTGCTGACAAAACATGATGATTCAGATTTATAAAAACTTCCAAGTGCAAGCATTTTAGGTCTGTCCTCAGGAGGAGCAGAAAACAAATTCTTTGATGCTTGTTTGCAGAACGGAGATAAGATCAATCGTTTCTGATGCATTCCAGGAAGTCTGGGAAATCGAAGAACTTATTGGCTTTCACAACAAAGCACCAATTAGATTTACTGCTCAAACCAAAACGTCTGATCTAGAACTGATTGTTAGCTGCACCAGCATGTCGGTATCAGTTTAAGGGGATAAATAAAAAGTAATTGGATTACCGCTAATAGGAGACGGGATGTCATTACGGTGGATTGTGTTAAGTCTGCTTTTGCTGTACGGACTTTTTTTCCTGCATGCAACAAAGCCGGCAATAACGCATTATACAAAACAACCTGGACTACAAATGAACAACAAACAGAAACCAGAACTTGAAATACTGAAAATCCAGACCTTTTAATGCAGCCAGTCCAGAAACAGAGGTTCTGTTGAGTCACTAAATAAATCTACAATCCTGATCTGATGGTAATGGCCCTTGGAGGCTTAAGTCAAGTGGTAAACAATGTTTAGTGGCTACAAGCAAGGCTCTGATGAATGATAACTTTGCATCAACGACAGAACTGAATACAAATGTGAAAATATACCTGCAATAATTCTGAATAAAAAGGATTGGATTTCTGCATAATATGTATTTATCCTATTAGGGTATGCAGTAGTGGTCCATGTAGAGTGCAGACATGCCTGACAATACGTGGGTTAATAAGTCAGTGATCACCTTCACAATCCTACAAAAGCAGCTTCATGGTTTAAATTTTTCTAGGTTAACAAAATGCACTCTTTTTTAAAACTTCATGTTTGCAAAAAATCTGGGTCAGTGACGCAAAACAGTAACAGAAGGTTCATAACCTTCTACACAGATACAGTTCGATGGAAACCAGGCCAGTTATGTGCCAGTTCATCTTTCTAGTCTATTTGTAAAGCTGTGGTGTACAAAGGAAGCCCTTAGATCAGCTTTTTTCCCCCCTAACTAACGTGTCTACTTAAGACTCCTCAGCAAATCAAGCTGTTAATGCAACTAATATAGATCATTTAGCAGTCAAATCCACAGCCCTTCATGTTTTGTAACCTTCACTAACATGGTTTGGGCAGGAAAATTCAGTTGTTAATAAAACAACATACAGGATAGTTTAAGGCGTTTTTTCGACCACAGGAACTTAACCCCGGAACTAGGGACTATACCCCTGAACTACATGCCTTTGGACTGGAGGGACCAGGGTCTAAATTTAGTTCAGGATAGATAATCTCCCCCCTGAAAAGCCCCTGCTTGGGGGGATAGTACTTTTCAAAGGTCCTGGGACTTTCAGTTGAACATTACGGTGTTTGTGGAGTTTACACAGTTGTTGAAACACAGAGGGAGTTCCTGGGAATAGATACTAGTTACGTTTTTTATTAAGATTTCAAAATATTATTTAATATATATTTTTTCTCCATACATCACTGGCCTGATTTGCACAATCTACCTGGGACTTCAGCCCGCGGTCGGAACGCAGACAACTCTGGGGGCACAGGAACCTTTTAGTTCTGGGGAAAGTAGGTCTGGGGGCTAAAAGACCCCGGAACTCTTGGTTGAAATGCACCTTTACTTGTGCTTTCAAATACACTACAGTACTGCTCATTTGTTCCACTAACGGTAAGCTATAAAAAACAAGCATTGCTGCTGAACAGTGACGGATTAGCTTCTGTTGGATTGCTTACATTTGAGTAACAAGGATAAATGGGGTGTAACTGTTCCTTTGTTTTTAAAACAAAAGAACTGGTCCAACATCTGAAGTACTTGACCCTGTCACTGATCTTTGACAGGCTGTTGAACGTATGTTGTGAGGATCTGGACTCCATGGTTTCATTCGGGGAATGGTGACAATGCAGCTGAGAATTTAAATTTACTAAACCAACATACTTTCTCATATTTGTTGCTTCTAGCAGTAAGGGATTTTTTTTAATTTAAAGGGCTCATTTCTATGTTCTACAACCTAGGAATAACGAGCCACTCACAGCAGATGCCCACTTGCCAGCTGGACAAGCAGCTTTTAAGGGACGACCAGGGTTCTCTTCCTTAACTTTCAATGTTTGGCTACAGTCAGAACTGCAGAGGAAAGAGTTGGGGAGGCAACAGGCGGGGGATGACAGTTAAAGATGGATGAGTGAGTAAGAAAGGGGAGGCTCCTAAATGTATTCCTTTTTTTTTTCTCTCTCCCTCGACTTCCTCTCTGTGGTGACCTACTTATTGTTCAGACATGCCTGCAACGTGAGGTCCAAAACAAATGTGTGGGTTCAAGGGTGGGTGAAAAAGGGTGGATACCTAGAAATTCTTAGACAATTGTGGACAGATGGCCTTCCACACTGAATAAACCAAGACAATTTCATTCAAACTTTTATATCCTACAATTTAAGCCATGGTAGCTTGAGGGAAGGAGGAGTGAAGTGATTGAACATCAGTCCAAAGAGAAATAATTCTTAACTACTTCAGAACGTGTCACAACATGCAGAAACAGATTATCTAACACCTCAGTTCATGACAGCACATATTTAAAACAATTGACTAAAATCCAGTCAGTCTCAGATTTCACTTTGAGATAAAGCTTTGTGAGGGCTGATGTTTATCTCTCTTTTGGTTGAGGATGTATTTTCTCACAACAAAATAAGACAGACATTTTCACAAATGAATAACACTGTTCTCAGAACACTTTCAAAACCTTACATTTAGTCCTACTATTCAAGAATTTCAGGAGGGAGAACCAGTTGGACTTGTTGCATTAGCATACAAGCAAAGTAATTGCTGCTACTTCCAGATGACACCAAATTTGCTCTGAGCAAGCAAGTGGAAAGGCTGATTATTTTCTGCACCACTGATCCGGCATCAACAGGAAACAAAACAAGAAGTTAATCAACTGATGAGCCTCTACTCTTTTCTTAAACAATGCAATCATAATATTACTTTTGGTGGTGTAACTTTGCTTTCAGGAAAATATTTGCATTATTTATGAAGCCATGGCAGAAGAGTAGAAAATATAGATTCACTGCTGTTGAAAGCCTCTCTGAGAAAACAGCTGTGAAAGGACATTGAATCGTTAACATTAAACTAAAGCTGTTGTAACATGCTCTTAAACATGCCCTCAGGACGCACGAGGACTGTCGCAGTAGCACTATATTGATCATGGGACAGCTTTAACAAACATGTGGGAGGGGATTTCTGCTTCTTGCGTGTAGCTGAACAGTTTCAAGCCTTGAAACTTTTGCGTCTACAGAGAAACAAAGGAGGTAGGAGTATCAGGTTACATTTTGGAATTTCAGAGTAGACCATGACCATATAACTGAGCTGTTACTCATTCAAATGTAAGCACTGCAATGAATCATTTCTCTGCACTGGATCAGTCTATAATTCCAGCACCAAGTTTAGGTGATCCTCAAAAGAGAAGTAGGTAACCCTCATCCGTTTACATGACTCATTGTCCACATAACAGACGGGGGCATTTTTGTTTGATTTTCCCTTGCCTTCTTTTCAACTGGTGCTTAGGAAGTCACGGGGCATTACAAGGGTAGTTTCCTTTCTGATAACAAAGTGATGGTTACTTCAGTTCACAGTCAATTAATAAATTACTTATTCCATTGACTAGAAATCATAAATTGCTTAACTTCTTCTTCAACACTTGGCAAAGAATAACATGCTCTGAAGACAAACGGAAAGAAAACAGGCATGGCAGAATGTAATTCAGACTAAAATAACCATAAGGATAGTAACTCATGTTAAGATATTAACTGAATAAAGTAGAAAGGTTTGAAAAGGGTTTACAGCGAAAAAAAGAAATGTTAAAAAATGTAAAAGAGTTAAAAGGGTGTGAGGAGGACGGATAGTTTAGGAGCAGGCCTTGGCAGGCCAGTCTTTTGCACTTCACACAGGAGATTCCTCTTTGAGGAATGTGACCCATTTTACATTCACAGAGGCATTCAGAGCAGGAATGCACTGAGCATGCGCTCGATTTGACTGTGTGAGGGGGGAGGGGCACGTGTCTGTAATCTTCACATTGTTCTGAAACCAGAGTGCATGCAGCGCTCTGGTTTTCTCTGCTGTCGTGTCAGGCCTTTGCCTCTCATGGCAGGGCAAAAGCGTGACAGTAAAAGCAAACATTCACGATATAAACGAGGTCAGACTTTGCTGTGGGCCATGGAGCTACTTTCCCCGGACCGACAGCAGGGCTACAGTTTTTTTTTTTAAAAGAGCGATTTAATCACTAATTATTGATTTTAGCTAGTTTAAAGGCAAAATGATGGATTTTTTTTTTATTCCAAAACATACGATTTATTGAGGACATAGATTTATATATTTTGGTTCAAATAAATCAAAGACCAGATACAAATGTGGTGATGTTTGAAAAAGGAGAAGTCACTTTATCTATTGAAGTTACAAATTTCAACCACTACACTGGACACATTTTTTAAGTCATTCCAGATAAGATACATTTTCCAAAGGGAAAAGACATAGAGCAGACATAACCAATTTACATTAATTTATTTTCTTTTTTTTAAACCTGAAAATAACACCCTCTGTCTGAACATGGGAAGTCTTGGCCATGAATACATGGTATCTGCACTCTACTGTTAGAGTAAATAAGAAAGAAAAGGCTAAACCTGAATCTAGTCCAAGGTGATTTACAGAGTCTGGTGTGTCTCCCCTAGTTATGATGTTAAAACAATTACGCAAACCTTGGTAACTTTGGGCGTCTGCCAATGCAAGGCACTCCTTGCTAAAAAAAAAAAAAAAAAAAAAAGAGTCTGAAGTACTACTGATTTTTATTCTCAATTACTGATTCTAATACCCAGACCAGAGTATTATTCAGTATATAGCCTCCCATACAAGTGTTCTAAAAAATACACACAGCATCAGTGATTTTAACATAGCCCCGTTTTATACTGTCCTTTAAGAGTGTTTACTATATCAACTAAAGTTCTGGGGGGAAAGAACCATTTCCTTATTATGTGTAATTGGAAAATCATTTTGCCAACTTCAACAAATGTTTAATTTTCTGTTGGCAGAGCACTGTATGTTTGAAACTTTCTTGTTTAAAATATATGTAAAAAGAGACCACCAATTCAAACTGTTGATTAATACATTATATCGCATTTCAGACAGTCTTACTGACATTTCTGGTCTTTGTATCTGAAACAGAACTATATAAAGTAAGATCACGCTAAAAGATTCAGAACAAGCAGCACGAAAATGAAACGAGGAAATGGTCAAGCCTTTCTCTATTCTTTGCATACAAAAGCAAAATGAAACATCAGAAGGGAAATGCTGATCTTGTGTCTCAGATGGGAAATGACAGACACTGACTAAAGCCAGACTATTGTGTAAAAGACCCTTGACTCTACTTCAGCATGCCTAATAAGCCTTGAAAAGGAAACAACATACTTGGAAAATACTTGGAGGACAGTCAAACACCAAGACTGACTCAGCTGAAGAGAATTAATCATTTCATTAATGACTAATAAAGGCTAAAGCAACTAAATTCACAGAGTGTAATTGTGATGCTCATTGTAACATACCTGTAGCTCACACCAGGCCACCTCCACCGTGGTCTCCGTGTCCAAGCCCTTGTAGACAGTCTTAAAGGAGCCACGTCCAATTTCAATATCGAACTTCAAGAAACGGCCATCAGGTGATGTTCCCACTGCTTTGGTCTCTGCCTCTTCAATATCTTCCTGGACTCTTTTCTCAGCTTCTCTCTGCTCTGCCTCTGCTCGGGCCTTTGCAGACTCCTTATCTCCATCTTCGCTTTCTTCTTCATGATGTGCCTTCACCTCAGTAGTGCTTTCGGGTTCTGTTTGGCTCGGCACTTCCGTCCCCAAGCATGGTGCCGAGTGGGCTGCTACCACCACTTCTCCATCAAAGATATCTTGTACAATGGCAGGCTCCTGCTCTGAAGGCACTACATTCACCTCTGCTATTTTTATATCTTTTCCTTCTTGTCCTCTTCCACTGACAGCAGACTCCTCATTAAGAGCTAAGCTTGGTTCAGCCCTCGGCAAATGAGCAGAGGGAGCTGCCTGTTGCCGTTGGGGAACGGTCTCCCGTAGCTGAACCCTTTGGGGTGCAGGGATAGGGATCTTGCTGGGTAAAGGTAGGGCCAATGCTGTTGCATTGGAATCACTGATGACACTGCGACGTAAGAAGCGGTGTTCGGGGTTACATCTGTCACGTTCCATTGTGTGATGCCGGCGTCTCACTTCTGCCGGCCGGCCTTCATTCACCATCGAATCTGAACCAGAACTGGGGCCATTTCCACTCTTCTGAGGGGGAGCAAGGAACTTCACCATTTTGTTGTCTGGCTTCTCCGACATCCCACCACCCACACCAAGAGAAAGGGGGTACAATAACTGAAAAATTAAAATAAAGGTAGTTCCATGTCTTTCATATAAGCTTATGTTAGCAGTGCTGGTCAACTCTTTAAAAAGAAAAAAGATAAAGTTTTGCAACTTCTATCTCAGCCTTCTGTTTCTCTTGTCCTAAAGACAGTCTTTATTTATAGAGTCCAGGGACTGGAGGTGTAGGATGGGAGGTGTTCTCTTATATACGGTAAAAGATTCAACACCACAGCTGAAAACAGAGTGCTGAAGAAGATTCACAGGTCTCTTTAAGTCCACATCATCCATCCTGTAAGACACAGGGTGCAGCTTCTACTGAGCATAGGGAATTACTGTTGAGGAAAACACACGCACAGCCTTCCACAGGAACCAAATGTCCTACTGTTGGCAAAGGGAGAATTGCCAGAAACTGAATCTGCTCCGGTCCAGTTTCACTGCAGGAGACAAAAAAGAAAAAACACATCATGTGACTAAAAGTAACTAATGCTATGTCAAATGTCAACAGGATCTGTAACACAACAACGACTGTGTTAGCAAGTAGAATTTACAGTACACAATAAGTTAAAAGGCATTGCTTTCATTAAAGGCAGCACAGAAACACAGCACTGTTTTTTTTACAGTAAACTGCACAAAATCACCGGTTCAATTTATGACACACACAATATAAAAGAAAGACAGAAAAGCTATAATTGCCGTCTTGTGAAAGGGCATGAGATGAAGGGCATATGCTAGCAACATCTTTGATGCAGGTATGCAAACAGGACATATAACTTTTCTTTCAGCAACGTGAGGTTATACCATTGATCTATAATAAGTACTTCATATACACAGTCAGTTGTGACTATATCATGTGGCACATATCCCAAATGCATTCCACAGCCCTACTGCAGCTCAGGATGACACACTAACCCATAAATGCATCACATGTATTGACAATGAAGTAGAAATAAGTGATTAAGTGCTTTATTTTTCCAGAGTACACACAAAAAAACTCATACGCCACTAGTTCAGAAGTGGATGAATACTCTAAATAACAATAATGTGTAGTCCACTTTACATTTTCTCTGTTGATTAAAACATAACTCGGGGCTTCACAAAACTATTGACCTTGCAACATGTAGACTGAGCATGCAAAAAAACGGATGTTATTCCATATGACTTTTGTTGCACTTATTAAGAGTGTTGCATTACGACATCCGCTTTGGCTTTTCTAACCTGCAGGCTTTAAAATGGCAATCTTAGGAGCTATTTGCCATCTAAACCCTGCGATGTTTGCAGCCATTACCAGCGCAAAGCAACCCCAATGTCAGAACCAAACCTGGTAACTTTACCATTATTATTATTATACCCAAAAAGCACAAGGAAAATTAAACTGATATTTTTATTAACTAAAAACCTTGTCGTACATACCCAGTTCTTCACCGCTTGATAACTGAAACCACAGACATTTGAGATGGCAACATCGGGCATACAAAGCAAGGAGGAGCAATGGCTCTTTGTTAGCCTGCTAACGAGGAAAGATAGCAGGGAGCTAGTTAGCTGACGTTAGCTGATCCTTAACCAGAGAGATTTTAACCCACCATGAAACCACGTCACGTCTTTTACATTATATTCCGCCCCTTTATCAGCATTCAGCACATATAGAAAATATATGACACGCATCTAACATAATGCTCATTTGTACGTATATGTTCCCGTCGGTCAATACGATCTGTATTTACTTTTTTGAGGACAATTTCTCCTCATCTAACATTAAGACATCGGTACAAGCTGTGCTAGCAGAGCGGGTAAGTTAGCTCGGTGTGACGCCGGATGGAGAGCTCTCAGGCCGGGGACGAACAGCGCCACTACTGGCCAGCTAGCTCACCTTAGTCAGGCGGGTCTTACTGATGGCCTAAAAAACCTAGACCCACCTCTTGCCTGCCCCCATTCAATTCAACGTTATATGAAACGTTAACACCAGTCGCACTTCATTTAACGTTGTAATGCACTCTACAGTTATAATTGTAGTACCAAATTCAGGCCGGACACAAAAAGCCGTCAACACAACGCGTCTCACTGTTTGATAGCGAAGTGCTCGCGCTGCTGTCCGTTGGCTGGATGGTTTTGCTAACAATTAGCAATATAGCCCTCCTCACGTCCTGGCTAAAGTAGAGCGGTGCCGGGTGCCTGTGAGCGACCTACCTGCATTGTATCCACAACACAACTGTCAACCATCGATGATGAAATGGTGAATCCTTCTCGTGTGTTAAATAAAAAACACATGTAGCTGTATTATCCCAAAACGTCGCCAGACTGTGTAGATGAACATCCGTGTAAGAGGTTGAGGGTGCACCGACAAACAGGCGGCGCAGTGGCTTCATACATATTGACGAAGAAACGGGTTTTTCCAAAAGCGCCTGCGCCAGTGCAGAATGACCTCATAACTACACAGTCACACAAACTATCATAGCACACTTAAAAACCCTTCATGGAGGCAGTTTGGTGTGTTTTCAAGATGATTCATGCTTATGATCAAATACCATGTCAAAAAAAGAAAGTTTAACTTAATTAACAGTTCTGGATGTGTCAATACAAGATTACAAGAGCATGCGGATAATACCTGACACAGATAGGATCAATCTACAAACTAAAACAACGATTTATACACACAAAATAAGCAATATAATTTTTTTCAATTTATATCATGACCTTGTTTTTCTTAAGCAACATTACAAAGGATCAAGTTTTGTTTCTGAATGTATCTTTAAATGGGACATACATCTTAATAAACTCAGATTAAATTTTGCTCTGCTTTTACTTTCCTTTTTTAAAATGTATTTATTTTTTTATTCTTGTCGATGTTGCAGATCTTTTCCTTTGTACATTTTCTTTAAAGTTTGCTTCTGCATTAGTTATCAAATGTTATACTCATGGATGAGTTAAAAATGAATTGTTTAATTACAGAAGGTAGTCTAAGCAAACTCATCCATGCTAATGCTGACATGCTGTTACGTCTTTGTGTTGTCTTGTTTGGTGTGTGTTCATAAGAGTATTTTCACTCTGCTTTATACATTGAAAACGATTAAATAAAAATGATTTTAAAAAGAAAATGGGACATAAATATAAACAAAAAAATTATTTTGCAATATACATTGACCTTAATTTAAATTCTTTAAAAAATCCTTAAATAATATTTGACTTTAATGTATTTAGTTTTGTACACATTTTTTTAAAGTGCTTTATGTTTTAGAAAAGGGTCATTAACGTTTCCTAAAACACATTATGATCACACCATACTTTGCTGAATACATGATACAAAATTATATGAAATTGTCTCAGACGACAAAACATGATTTGTGAAAAAGCTGAGTTATTCAGTCACAACGATCAACACAATATTTATACTTAGATGTTGACAACTATTGAGGATAAACCATTTTCTTATAGGCAGGCACTGCCCTCTGCTGGCATTTATTGTCTCAACATGCTGTAAGACGACACTCCCTGTTAAAATATTTCGTAAAAAGTTTTAAAATTAAGGAGAACACAGTATATGCACAAAATATGGAAAAGTGAGTAATTTGAAGTAAGATTGCCTATATTTTGGATAGGAATGCACATTTACATTGGTGCCTGTATACATATTTAAATTCTGAAGACCCCAGAGAGTGACACAATTACACCTCTCCCATTAGTTTCATCCAAAGATATGCATTTTTGCCAAAATATTGGCAGGCTGTTAAATTGTTGGTGGTCTTTTTTGCGGTCCAGTCTGAAGGCCCCCCACCAGAAGCTCGTGACCGCGCGTTCAAAACTCAAGCGTGGCGAAGAAGAGCGTCGGGGACGCGCACAGCAGCCCTTGACGTCACTCAGGCGCCCTGGCTCTCCTGAGCCGCTGCTACTGCTGGCAAAAGATGGGAAAATCAGATAGACATCTATCGACTTATTAAAAATGAAGGTTTTTGCCGCTGATGTCCAATTGACAGAGGATTCAATGGTGACATCGGGTTGAGATCCACCTGACAACGAGAAAGGTAGTTTGTTTGTAGAGGATTTTATTGTGGCTATTGTGTTAGCGAGAAAAATAGAGGTTTTGCTTGACCACAGGAATCGGATGGGCTAGCCTCCGTATGTTAGGGCGAGCTAACGTTAAACCAATGCACATATTATATGAAACCTGTCTCCGTGGCTTTTGCTAGAGTCACTGTCAGGTACCAGTGACTGGAGAAAAGCTGAGCTTATAACAAAAAGGCGTTCTGTGGAGCTGAAATGGATGTGGTTTGATGTGGGTGTCTCCTGAGCAGACCCTTTACGCTGTCGCTAGGATTGTGCAAACTGCTTCAATTCTGGTCCAATGAGTCATATTTGGTGATAATTCTTCTACTCACATCGAGTCAGATACTCAGATATCTAACAGAAGGACTATTATATATACTTTCGTCCAATTTTACAAGCAGAGATCATTTTTTCCCCTTGCAACGTCCACCATTGACAATCCCTTTTTCCCTCCCTTGCTAGTTTTAATCCAAAGCGTCAGCGCCTTGGAGAAAGACTCAGAGATGTCACGGTTGGACTTCATGTAACATCTGAGGAGCAGTTTGAACATGTTTCAATCAAATCTAAACATTTCAGGTTAAATTAGAAGTTAAAGGTTCGTGAAGTCGATACAGTTAGCCGTTATGTTAACGCTGCTAGCAAGGCCGAGCAGACTGTAGCGTTAACATGTTAACCTCTATCACAGAGCTCAAAACAAGGATTTAGAAGCATTTTATACAAACTTTGACTTCCCTCATGTTCGCATCTGAATTGAGTCTAGGTCTGCCTCATACGGCTGACTGTAGGGTGTCCTTTAGCTAAGTGTAATGTGATAACACTCGTAAAGAAAAGCCTAAAAACAGTGTTTCCACCATAGACTGTACAAGGTTTCCACACTGCTTCTCCTCTTTGTCCTCATGTAAACTATGTTATACATCTATTAGCAAGGACTTCCTTTAAAACCAGAGTATAATTTTGATCTTGTGATTTCAGACTGCTGCATGTTTGTCTGTACTGCACAAAGGCAATCTAGTTAATACAGTGAAAGCTGAGCACAGATTGGGAAGCTCTTGTCATTATCGCAGTGCTTCATCTACATTTACTTAATACACTAGTCACCATTTTGAGACAGACCTGTTATGACCTCTGGTGAACCCCTGCACATCAGTAACCAATGCCTTGTGTCCTAAGGATACCCAGTTTTATTTCAGCGCTGCTTCAGTTTAGTGCGCATTTATATGTCATGTCATTTAATAAAATATGATTTATGTATGCTGTTGCTGTGCAGTTTATATGGATCAACTGAGCTTTTAAAATGGATTTAATTTATTCTTTTTATTTGTTTTGCAGATTGGCGTTTGACTTGTTGAAGCAGGGAAGACTGCAAACGTTGTCTGTCCATGAAAGTGGAGTGCACCAGACCTCTATTTTATCATGCACATTGTGCACGCTTTCTCCAGTTCAGGCAGAATCCTCAAGACATATTTGCAGAGTTGGTGAAAGTGAACCACAAAAATTCAGCAAGAATAAACACAGATAGTTGAGGCTGTACTACTTTTCTGCTGTCAGCACCGTTCCTCTATCAAGCAGAAGATGTACGGTAGTGCCCGATCTGTTGGCAGAGGGGATGCCAACCATAGTGGTGGAAGAGATGGAGGAAGTACAGGTAATCAGGGATCAGGCCGTTCCCCTCGCCTCCCCCGCTCTCCTCGGATGGGACACCGGCGCACCAACAGCACTGGAGGCAGTGGAGGGGGACCTGGAGGGGCAGGAGGCAAGACACTTTCCATGGAGAACATCCAGTCCCTAAACGCTGCGTATGCCACCTCAGGACCAATGTACCTGAGTGACAATGAGGTTGCCATAGCAGGTGACCACCTGCCTAAAAGTGGTGGGACAGTGACGACGATGGGGAGACAAAGAGTGACATATGGGTCGAGGGGCAGCAACAGTGGGGTTGTGGCTGCTAGCACCCCTAACATTTCCACCTCAGTGCCTGCCAATGCTATACTGCCAGCAGGCATGATGGCAGGTGATGCTTTAGCCTTTGGGGACCACCACATGGCCTCCACTGTGCCCCATTCTCTGAGGCAGGCCAGAGACAACACCATACTTGACCTGCAGGCCCAGCTGAAAGAGGTATATAACTTGATTTGTCATCTAATTTTGTCAATCTATTTTGTGTAGTTTCTGAAATACAGGTGTACTTGCCAGCTTCCAAAGGCCTCCTGTATTACAGTGTTTATGTACTCATCCTTTTCCCTGCTTTCCCAGGTTCTGCGTGAGAATGAGCTGCTGCTGCGAGAAGTGGAAGTTAAGGAGAGCAAGCTTAGTTCCTCCATGAATTCTATCAAGACCTTCTGGAGCCCAGAACTGAAAAAGGAGCGGGCTCTCCGAAAAGATGAGGTTTCCAAGATCACTGTCTGGAAGGAACAATACCGTGTGATTCAAGATGAAGCACAAGTGAGTGATCCCGTCTAAGTATTTGTACACTGATTTTCTCAACCTGAGTAGAGACAGTAATGTGGCTGACTATTGAGTGGATAAATGCATTTCTTCCAGTGTGTCAGCTTTACTGTGTATGCCTCTCTTTCTTCTTTCTGCATAGGTTAGAACCAGTTTTTGAACATCTAGTTAATCCTCTTATACATATGCTGCTGTATGTGTGCTCTCAATAGATAAAACATGCTGTATGTGTAATGGCTGCTTTCTGTATGTCTTAGAAACTGCTGTGTTTGATGAACAGGACACATAATACACATTTTAAAGGCAGTGTTTATTCATAGAAGATCAACTACCAAGTAAAATAAAAAGCTTCAGATGGTTGAAATGAGCTGTAATAAGATGGCTGTTGCAAATCATGTGATGATTATGTTATTGCTGATGCTCTTGTGGTCATGATATTAATGAAGGAAAATAACTGCACTGTGTCATGTCAGCACCTCACCTGTGCCTTATTGGACATGTCTTGAAGTAGTTTGTGGCACTCACTAGTGTTGTTTCCTCCTCTCTTGAGCCTTGCTTTCTCTGAGACGATGTGGCTTTGGACAAATGCATGCTAAATTAAACAGTAACATTGTGGGATTGATTAGCACCTTTTGATTTAGTGTTTTTATCATGGGCCTTTTGAAAGGTTTAGATTTATTGTTCTCTTTTGGTTTCTCAAATCTTTTGGAGACAGGAGAGTTAGCCGAACTAGCATGTCATACTACTATCCCTTCCATGGAATGAAATATAAACTATAACATTAAAACTATTTAAGAGTGGAACTTGCAGTGTGTGCTATAGCCTGTCTCTATTTTGGTGTTGAATGAATTGATTAATAATATTTCTTTTATAAAGTTCTTAGCTCATCCAGTTCCTTTCCAGTGTGAAAGTTCTCACATCTAGACTCCACGAGCAGTCAAAATTAAGTCTACTGGACTAACTTATTTTATGTAGTGTTGGATATAATTTCTGTTTTTAGGTATGAAAAATGTAGAATTTTCTCAAGTCTTTCAATCCCTTTAACATTAGGTATCACTTCCTTCCTCTGTCCCTTGGCCCTAAGATATAAGTGATGCTTAGCATGTGTCAGTCTGCACACACACATATGCTTTCTTTTTGGGTTTGGTGACTTCTACCAACTTGGCATATGACGAAGTCCAGAGTAAAACAGCATATATGATATCTTATTTCAAAACCATAGCGTTATGATAAACACCTAGCATTTTTGATTAATTAAAGACATTTTTCCACCGCAGGAACTTTACCCCGGAACTAGGGACTTTACCCCTGAACTACGTGCATTTCGACCGGAGGAACCAGGGTCTAAATTTAGTTCAGGGGTAGATCATTTTCCCCCCTTTAAAGCCCCTGCTTGGGGGGTAGTACTTTTCAAAGATCCTGGGACTTTCGGTCGAATGTAACAGTGTTTGTGGAGGTAACACAGTTGTTGAAACACAGAGGGAGTTCCTTGGAATGCATACTAGTTTAGTTTTTTATTAAGATTTCAAAATATGATTTAGTATAATTTTTTTTTCTCTATACTTCACTGGCCTGATTTGCACAATCTACCCGGGACTTCAGCCCGTGGTCGAAACGCAGACAACAATCGGGGCACAGGAACCTTTTAGTTCTGGGGAAAGTAGTTCTGGGGGCCAAAAGACCCCGGAACTCTTGGTCGAAATGCACCTTTACTTGTGCTTTCAAATCAAGCGGCAACCTCCGGTCTAAAAAAATTAGTCAATGCGGAAGTGTTAAAAGCTGTAGTTCATCGAGGATCCGCTTGAGGCTGGCTCCAGAAGTACCGGAAGTCACATACACATGAATGGGAAAAAGACGATCTTTACAGCAGAAATAAACATGTTTACAGCCTGGTACAAAAGACCAGTGTAGTATGAATAGCTCATTTCTCGATGTCCTCTCATTGTGAGGGGGGTGAATTTTTTTCCAACGCTGCACTTTCGAAGATATTGAGATTACTAGTCTTCCAATGAGAGGCAGAGCTGCCTGTGGGAACACTGCAGCTGTTGGCTAGTAGGCTCAAAGCCCGCCTCTTTACGTCACACTGGCTCGACAGAAGCAATATGGCTGCCGCTGCCGATTGGCTTCAAAACAGCGTTCAGAAACAGATGGGTGACGTCATATTTTATACAGTCTATGTTTCAAATACACTACAGTACTGCTCATTTGTTCCACTAATGGTAAGCTATAAAAAACAAGCATTGCTGCTGAACAGTGACGGATTAGCTTCTGTTGGATTGCTTACATTTGAGTAACAAGGATAAATGGGGTGTAACTGTTCCTTTGTTTTTAAAACAAAAGAACTGATCCAACATCTGAAGTACTTGACCCTGTCACTGATCTTTGACAGGCTGTTGAACGTATGTTGTGAGGATCTGGACTCCATGGTTTCATTCGGGTTTCAACTGTACTTTAAACACATTAGTTGAAATAAAGAAAGTGGGCAATCCTGCTTTAATTGAGAGTGAGAATTAGAATAAGTGAATAAATGTAGGTACAAGGCCTATAACCTACAGAATGTTGGTGTAATTGTGCAAATTAAGTTCCACTCATGATTAGAAATTGCCTTTGTTTCACTGTGATCATGAATGGACGGGCACATCTGTATAATTTGCAGTTTTCACTCCTGCTGAGTCACAGAATCACACTGTGGACTAATTCCCAGTAATGCCCGACCAGCACAAGGCTAATCAGTGGGTGCTGTAATTTAAAGATGTCTGCTTTCATATGTCAGCCTCCACCTCCCACATTGGCACACATACATGGGAAGCACGGACACACACACACACTCGCTAAAAGGCATTTTGCTAATTACAGCTTAAGTTAAACAGCATTTCCTTATTTAATGTAGGTCCAACCCACTGTGCATTCATCAGTTTCAATTGCAGTTTTAATGTCTGTGTTTATCATTTTGATGTGTTTTCCGTGCGAGCCAGAATCCTTGCTACAAGAGGGATTTATTCACAGCTCAGCTATCAGCCCTGTGATAAGTGATTGCTATTACTTAGTTGATTAAAGTGTAAAAATGGCTTTCATCTCCCCTAACACGTTACAAAAGGCCAGAAATCAACCAATTACAATTTGTTATTTCTAAAAGAAATCCTTGTCACAAAATGAAATATCACATGTATCATAGGATGTGGTCAAAGTCCAGTGGTTTCATTCATAGTTGTATGAATGTTATTCGATCCAAGGTAAGATATTAATAATGAAAGAGGGAGATTAAAAAAAGACTGTATTACACAATGAGCATCTTTAACACTCAGGCTTGTGAGCAGGGGTCAATTGCTGTGGATGACTTGCAGCAGGGTTTGCTGCTTCGTTGTGCACTGTGTCACTACTAGCTGTGATTTCAAATGTTTGGATTAGTTTAGTCTGATGCAGCACATGCCTTTTACTCTTTGTGCTCTCTCAAAGACCTGACTGTTATCCCTCCTCAGGCAGGACGAGGAGTGAGAATATGAGGGCTGAGGAAGGCAGAAGGTGTGTGTGTGTGTGTGTGTGTGTGTGTGTGTGTGTGTGTGTGTGTGTGTGTGTGTGTGTGTGTGTGTGTGTGTGTGTGTGTGTGTGTGTGTGTGTGTGTGTGTGTGTGTGTGTGTGTGTGTGTGTGTGTGTGTGTGTGTGTGTGTGTGTGTGTGTGTGTGTGTGTGTGTTAAGAGGGGGGGAGTTGAAGGTGCAGTCAGAGCAATGAGTCAGCTTTAGTCACGCTGTGGAGATGGTGATGCAAAGGGAGTGTTAGAGAGAGGAGAGGTGAGAGTGTTTGAGGGATGAGATAGGGCAAGAGAGCAGGCATGGTAGATGAGTGTGTGTGTGTGTGTTTGTGTGTTTAAAGAGGAGAATAGTTTGTGCTGGTGGAGGGAGAAGGAGAGAATGACAAAGGAAAGGAAGGGAGGGGGCTGGAGGAGGAGGAGGTGGAGGAGGACAGAGAGAAGTGAAGACAGACACTGACTTCTCCTTTTGTTCTGTTGTCTGAAAACGCACACAGCTGCTTCAGAGCAGAGAGTAACACAGCCCTGTGTTACTGTCTTGCAGCAGCTCTGCCAAGTGTCCACGGCGTCAGATGCCACAAACAATGCAATACTACACTGGGCTGATTGTGTTTCAGCACTTGTATTTCTCTGCACATGAAACGTAACACTGTCCACAACTCTCAGGCTGTTGGGGGTGCTTCTGTTGGGGCACTACTGAATGTTCAGTCACGACTTGAGGATGATTTTAATGTTTAACAAGGATCCGCTCCTATAAAATGTTGAGGAGACTGTACAATTAATTAAAAAGTGGCACTTGTGTGTCATGTAAGTCTTTCTGCATTGAAGTTCAGAAAACAGGAAGCTAAATGCACACGTCGTCTATTTGTGTCCACAGCATCTTCAGATGACTGTTCAGGCCCTTCAGGATGAGCTCAGGATCCAGAGGGACCTGAACCAGCTGCTCCAGCAAGACCCGTCTAGCCAAAGCCGGGACCTGGCGCTTTCCTCTGAACCCACAGAGGAGAACTACCGGCGGCTTCAAGCCGAGCACGATAGGCAGGCCAAAGAGCTCTTCCTCCTCAGAAAGACCCTCGAAGAGATGGAGCTGAGGATTGACACGCAGAAGCAAACTCTTGGAGCCAGGGATGAGTCCATCAAGAAGCTGCTGGAGATGCTGCAGAGCAAAGGTAGCTTAGAGCCTCTGGGCACAACGGCACTGAATTCTTTTAAAGCAGGCTGGATGTCGAAGCCAAAGCATAACTGGGCTACAAAACAGTTTCTTACCGTAAAGGAGTTCTGATTATTTTACTAGATGTCAAAGTCAGTCAAAAAAAAACAGGAAACCCTGCAGAGATAAACCAAACCCTTCTTACAAAAAGATTTGGTTCTCAGAAGGTTATGGTCTCAGGCTGTTACTTCTACTATGTCTCACCCACAGCTCAACCCAAACTCACTCCTCTACTTGACAAATATGGGTTTGGTGCTCCATAAACTAACCACGATGTGTGCTTTAAACCCAAGACTGCTTCTGGGGCTAAGAACATCTGAGGGCTTCATGCACAGACTGTTGCATGGATGTCTCCCAAAATAATTTCATGGTGCAGTCTTGGGGACACAAAGTACCAGAGGTGTCTTAATTATCAAACCAGATACAGGAAATGTGAGAAGAGGCACATTTATAATATAAAAAAAGATTACAGACACATTTGCAGTTAAATCCAACTCTGAATGCTTTAGCCTCTTGGTTGTTTGTTCTTGCTTTATGTTGGCTGTGGAGGTGAGAACAAACTGCTTTTAGATATTGTTCTCTGGGCTGACAAGTTTTTGTCTGAAGCATAAGATTAAAGGCTATTAATGTTTAGGAACACTTTTACAAGGACTCCAGCTTTAGATTACATAAATATCTTTATTTCTATTTTCTCTCAGGACCATCTGCCAAAGCGTCAGAGGAGGACCAGGAGCGGACCAGGAGATTGGCTGATGCAGAGATGCACCGGCATCACCTTGAGAGTTTACTGGACCAGAGAGAGCGAGAGATTAATGCATTAAGAGAGGTGATGTCAAGTATAACCACAGGAGATATATGATTGGTCCATTCATTTTTTTCTAAAAAAATGATATTTGCTGTGAATACTGAAAGGCATTTACACCACGTTCTTCTACTTTAAGCCATATTTTTGTTGCATGTTACAAGTTATGCATATTCAAACTAGAACCTTCAACTCCTGTACAACCTTCAACCCATTTAGGACATTACTGCTCTAACTTTTTATACTCGTCTTATTCAAATTTCGCCACATTTTAAAAACTTCTCCAACCATTTTGAAGCCTTCATAACTCAGTCACAGATTCACATAGAAACTCAATTCAAACAGCAAACTATTACTTCACCATAAGTGGTTTTCCACATTCATCTTCTATCATACATAACTTAAAAAAAAAAGTTTTTACATTTTATGCAAGTAAAGGAAATAAAGACACAAAAAGTAATATAGATTATAATGGAATTGGAATTCACAGTTTGAAAATAAATAAGTAAAAAATCTAATAATAATAGCAATAATAAGAATATTAAATAATACAAAAAAAAGGTTAGACTACACATTTTGTTTTTGCTCTTTTCCCCTTTATTTGATACATAACTTCTAATTCATCTTTTTCAGCAGGCAGCATTAGCAGTTCAGTGGCAGCTTTTCACAGTAAATTCCATTTCTTTCATACATTTCTTACAAGCATTCACAGAACTCTTTCTTTTTTTATCTGATGTTACAGGAGCTGCATCGTCGATATGAAGGAACCCCAGAATCGACCAAAACCAAGGCTCTACAGACTGTTATCGACATGAAGGTGAGGATTCTCATTGAGATGTGTGTAAGATTGTGTTAGTGGTGTTTCTGTTTACATATTTACATCCTCTTCATCAACACAAGGATGCAAAAATCATCTCAATGGACCGGAACCTTAGAGACATGGAGGAGGAGCTGCTAATGATGAAATCTAATGGACTTCTGAGCTGTGAGGAGCGTCAGGAGGAGATGAAGCAGATGGAGGTGTACCGCAGCCACACCAAGTTCATGAAGAACAAGGTCAGAGATGACAGAAAGCAGAGCTTAAACTTGACTGACCGTCTTTTGTGTTTGGTTTACCCATCAATACAATCTGTGATGCACAATGTAGGCTTTGTTTCATGTCTACCCCTCTTGGCCTGTTCTTTCTTTAGATGGAGCAGGTGAAGCAGGACCTCTCCAGGAAGGACACTGAGCTTCTTGGTTTGCAGACCAAGCTGGAGACGCTCAACAACCAATTCTCGGACAGCAAGCAACATATTGAAGTCCTCAAGGAGTCCCTCACTGCCAAGGAGCAGCGAGCAGCCATCTTACAGACAGAGGTACAGCAGACACAGTTCTTTACACTCTTATAGAGAGGACTTTTGAATAGGTATTCCTCAAAGTTGTATACTAAAAGGAGAGACTTGTTCCTCTCTGTCTCAGACTAATACCTATCAAGACATCAATATGTATTTTTAAACCTTCTCCATGCCAGGTGGATGCCTTACGTCTGCGCTTGGAAGAGAAGGAGGCAACTTTGAATAAGAAGAGCAAGCAGATACAGGAAATGTCAGAGGAGAAAGGCACGCTCAACGGGGAGATCCATGACCTCAAAGACATGCTGGAGGTTAAGGAGCGCAAAGTGAATGTGCTACAGAAGAAGGTGATGTGAACAAAGACCTTGTGATGTCTTAAAAAAACAACAACATGGCTGATGTATTCTGGGACTGATGGTCGATTGTGCTTCCTCTGCAGATTGAGAACCTGCAGGAGCAGCTGAGGGACAAGGAGAAGCAGATGAGCAGCTTGAAGGAGAGAGTGAAGTCTTTGCAGGCGGACACGTCTAACACTGACACAGCTCTCAACACACTGGAGGAGTCTCTTGCAGAAAAGGTGGGGCCATGTCCGTGCAAACAAAGTCACTTCTTGCTACGAGTGGTTGATTTTGGAAGCATGGGTAAATTGTTTTCTTAACCTCCTCTTTCTCTTCAGGAGCGCATCATCGAGCGCCTAAAAGAGCAGCGAGACAGAGACGACCGGGAGAAGACGGAGGAGCTTGATTGCAATAAGAAAGAACTAAAGGAGCTGAAGGAGAAGCTGAGCTTACTGCAGGGAGACCTGTCAGACAGAGAGGTGAGAAACGGATACATGAAAATAAGCTAACAGTAAAGACATTCCTGTTTACTGTGATTCTATTAATACAGTGAGACATTATTGCCAGAAACAAGCATCAGGGTTTTTTCCAGAAACACTCACTCTGCGATGAGTCATGGAGGCCTGCGTATTTTCAGTCTCCTCAGTCCCAGGCTCTGATAGATAGATATGCTGGAACAGGTTCATCTATACTTATCTGTGCGTGTGCGTGTGCGTGTGCGTGTGTGTGTGTGCGTGTGTGTGTGCGTGTGTGTGTGTGCGTGTGTGTGTGTGTGCGCGTGTGTGTACATGTACACAGACTTCTCTGTTGGACCTCAAGGAGCATGCCTCATCCCTGGCCTCCTCTGGGCTGAAGAAGGACTCCAAACTCAAGAGTCTGGAGATCTCGTTGGAGAAAAAGAAAGAGGAGTGCCTCAAGCTGGAGAACCATCTGAAGAGAGTAAGATCCCTAAATAGAGACATCCTGATCCAACTAAATATTTACTTTATATGATCATCTTATCTAACTTTCCCAAACTGCCAACTAAAACAAAATGTATAAATGTATTTTTAACTGACAACCTGTCTGTTCTCAGGCTCAGAATGCAGCCATGGAGGCTCAAGCCAACACTGAGATGGCTGAGCGCATTAAGAACCTCGAACAGGAAGTGGCTCGCCACAGAGAGGATTCTGGGAAGGCTCAGGCTGAGGTGGACCGCCTGCTGGAGATCCTTCGGGAAATGGAGAATGAGAAGAATGACAAGGACAAAAAGATCAATGAGCTGGAGAGGTGGGTGGGAACACACATGCTGGCCACTTTGCACCATGTGCTTGGGATTTGCCAGTGTGAGTGTACAGTTTATAATAAATGTTTCTCAGTCTTATGTAAGTGTTATAGCTCCAGAATAAGTAGCATCTTTAAACACAATATACAGATTGTTTTGTGACTGTCTAGCCAATAAGGCTGGTTGGTGCCTTTATGTGGTGTTGACAGCTACACTGCTCTCTCTCTGCCGCCTGTTTTCAACCTATCTAGCTTGGCCGTTAACCCCCTGTAGGCCTTCTCCAGCAACATCATGACGCTGTGGAAAGCATTACCAATTACATTCACCACATCAGCTTCCAGACCTGTTGGAAAAAAAAGCTAGCAAGAAAAGTCACACAAGTTAGCATTAGCATAGGCAACCACCTTTCAGGAGTGTATCTACAATTGTTTTCTTCTGCCTATACATGTATGTGAGAAACGGTGTGATCTCAATGTCTGGAGATGGTTGTGAGGTCTCCTTCATACCCTGTATCTTCATATTGACTCCTCTTTCTTTGCTGAGTCTGTTTTCTCTTTTACTGCTTTCTTGTCTTTACATCGGAAATCTGTCACCCCACCAGTTTGGCCACCAGGTTAGTATCTGTTCTCTTTGTCTTTTCCCCTACCCCAACATCCTTGTTTTAATTTTCTCTCCTTGGTTTCTCTCCATCTGTACCTCTTCATATTATTTGGTACCAAAAGCAAAAGCCTTGTCCTGACATATTTAACTTAACTCGCACTCATTTACCGTTTTTTATTTTCTTTTTGTTTCGTTTTTTATCCTTGCAGGTCTGTCTTAAGTCTTTCCAAAGCAAGTCTGTAAGACTCGGTTGTAAATGGTATTTGGTTTACCAAGCGTAACTTTCAAGGGATCATGTCTTTTTTTTTATTTGAAAATGATTTTTGTTTGCTCCTTCACACCATATGTATGAACAGTGAATTTGTTTCGTTGCCATGTGTTTATTTTAGAGACAACCTATTCATCCACACTGTCCTAGATTACTCCTACACTTAATACAAATAATAAATAACATCTACATTTTAGATGATATTTGCACAACATATAACTTCTCCCATGTATCACTTGATGTCTCTGTAGGCAAACGAAGGACCAGACAAAAAAAGTGGCGTCTCTGAAGCACAAGGAGCAGGTGGAGAAGAGTAGGAACGCTCGACTCATGGATGAGGCCAGGAAGAGAGAGGACAACATGTCTGAGAGCTCCCAGCAGGTGAAGGTGAGACAAATTCACATGTTGCAATGGTGATTCCGCTAGTTCAGAATCTAACAAACCCTCATTTGCTCTCACACTGCTCCTGCTCTTAAGGACACCATGCGTCTGAAGTCGGAGCGTATAGAGGAGCTGGAGGAGGCCCTGAGAGAGAGTGTTCAGATCACTGCGGAGAGAGAGATGGTACTGGCACAGGAGGAGGCTGCCCGGTCCCTGCAGGAGAAACAGGTACACAAACGTCTTCCTAAACTCAAACACACTCCAACTTCAAAGCATTAATATTAACAAAGGATCACTCCTGCAGTACGTGCGTTTCTAACCACAGTTAAACATGAATCGCTCCTTCGTAGAGACTCTTTTCTTCCTCATCTTTTTTTTTAAAGAATATTTTATTTAGCTTTTCAAATTTAAACACAAACAGAAAATAGACTTATACAAAGGACAGAAAAGAAGAGAAGGAAGCCTACTGTATGAGAGGAGTTAATATTACAAAATAAAAACAGACAGTAAGTAGTTCCAAAATAACGATAAAGAATAGAAAAACAAAACAAAATTATAATTAATAATTGAAATTAAATAAAGGTTACAAAAATGAATCTTCACCTCAAAGGTGATATTCAAGACATTCTCAATACAATTTTGTTATACAGTGGCACAGTCCATCATGTGAGATGGCAGGTTCTCCATGTAGTCCAGATAGGGTTGCCATATCTTATGAAATGTTTTACTCCTATTTCTCAGGCTTTAAGTTATTTTCTCTAGCGGGACACATTTATTAATTTCAGAGAGCCAGAGTGCGACAGGAATGTCAACATTTGATTTCCATTTTAAGGCAATACATTTTTTGGCAATGATCAACAAGATTTCTATAAGCCTGATAGCATTGCTATCTTTGAAATTAAAATTAGAAGGGTTGCCCAGAAAGCAAATCTCTGGATCCATTGGAAGAATTTCATCATAAATGCTAGAGATAGTGTCACATACTCTCTTCCAAAACCGCTGAAGTTTAGAGCACTGCCAGGTAGAGTGCAGGAATGTCCCTTCCTCTGAGCCACATCTAAAACAAAGGGACGATATGTTGGGGTTGTATTTGTGTAGTTTCTTCCTCATCTTTTTATGGTGTTTTTCATTCTTCCTTCACCACCCTCTTCTCTTCTCTTCTGCTCTCCGTCTCTTTCTCAGTTCCTTTATCTTTGCTTGTCGTTTTCTCTTGTTTTCTCTCTGCTACATACTGCCTCTCAGAAGCACTCACTCAATCCAATGCATGAGTCCAACCTCGCCCACTTAAAGTTGTCAAAGGTATGAGCCCAGTTTGTGTGACCGCCATTAGTGAGCAACAATACTCACAGGGGTGGACACAATAACAGCAACACTTGTACATGTCATGCAGTCTAGCGACAGCCCTGCAGTCGAATAAAGTTAGATCATTTCGGAGGACTTAAGGGTTTGGTGTTGGATTGCATTATTTTGTAAGGTGTTGCTGTTTAAGCCAGTGTTACTCTCTCTCATGTTGTTTTGTTTACCTGCTGTTTAAATGTGAAACATGTCGATGCTGACTGATTGCTGGCTTGTACAAGTAACCAATAAAATTGATAATTCTTGGGATGAATTAGTCACCCTTTCATGGAGTCAATTGTAATTATAGTAATAAACAATGGTGCTCTTGTGCCCTTATATAAATAACAGGTAAATAAAAGTCATTGGAATAGTTTGTTATATGTGCTATATTTGACCTGTAGTCCCTCCAAAAAGCCCACATATAATCTGCTTACCCTCTCCCACCAGAACAGTATATGAAAAATAAATATATCACGCAGAAAAGACCCCTGCTTTTACTGATGGTTCTGGGTTGTTTGTTTCAATCTGTTCATGATTGAGTTGTTGACATCGATGCATTTGTACGTGTGTTCCCAGATGGAGGAGCTGCTGGGGGCCATGGAGAAGGTGAAGCAAGAGCTGGAGTCCATGAGGGCTAAGCTGGCCTCCACCCAGCAGTCTCTGTGTGAGAAGGAGGCACACCTTTCCACCCTGCGAGCTGAGCGCAGGAAACACCTGGAGGAGGTGCTGGAGATGAAGTAAGAAAACACACTCGCACAGTAGGGTGGAGTCAACCCCCGAGTATTGATTACCTACCTTCATCTTGTAAAATGTCATCCATTTCTGGCCTTCCCCTGCTGGCAGCATGGTTTTGCAGCATGAATAATAAATGATAGCTGAGCTATTTACTTGTTTGGTGAAATGCCATGTTGTTTCCCGCTCCCCTCACAGACAGGAGGCGCTGTTGGCCGCTATTAGCGAGAAAGATGCGAACATCGCCCTGCTGGAGTTGTCCTCTTCTAAGAAAAAGAAGACCCAGGATGAGGTGGCTCTGCTGAAGAGGGAGAAGGACAGACTGGTGCAGCAGCTGAAGCAGCAGGTGGGGAGGGGGCTGATCGTGAATATATGACTGAGATGTTCCAGTCATTCAGGAAGCCTTAACAATGTAACAATGATGTTATTTATCCTTTCTGAACATCACTCTCACAGAATATGTTCACCAGTTGGGAACAGAATCCAGGCAATCTGTGTTTTACCAGAACAAGCAAAAAAAGAATCAGACAACTGTGGTTGGACTGCAGTTTATCATCGTTTATAATGAGGAAAATGTGAAGAACCAATCAAAAAGCTGAATAAAACCATGGTACCATATCAAACCGGTTCCTCATTGGTTCGCTGTACGATTGATCCTCCTAAACTTTAATACTTCAGCATGCATTGAATCTTTGATCGAATATATTTCTTTATGTTGCCTCTTTGTTTCAATATATAAATAATTGTAGAGTTCATTTGCAAAAACAGATAACTCCGTTTTTATACATCTTCAAAAACCAGATTTCTTTTTTATATAGATTCCTAATAAAGTTAAATTTTCAAGATACCTCTGATAAGTTTAGTCATTTTGACTTACTCAAAGCCACCCAACCTCACTTCATTGATAATACCAAAAGCTAGTAATAGAAAAATATGTTTTTTGAAACATTTTTTTAGTTTTTCAAAAGTGAATTAACTGTTTTTGCAAATGAACTCTTCAATTGGACACATAGAGCAATATTTTAATTAAAAACATGAAGCAGCTGATGGTGCACAAAGTAAGTTTTTAGCATTTTACACAGTGACCAAAAGTTTTTGGAACAGTCAACAATATAAGGTATTTGTAAAGCCTCAGCTTACATTACATACATTGCACTAGTCCTGTTATTTTTGTACTTGTACATATGGAAAATTACATCACACACACCTCTGTTTGCTGTTAAGTAGCGGATATACAGCTGACACAGATGGTCAATTATTAAGGGAAATTTATTCACAGATACTAATGATTTTAATAATATCTCAAAATTTTCTTTTTCCATCTTCTAAAACTAGAGATTTGCTGCTTTTCTTTGTTACCGAATGAAAGAAAGCTCCTAGGGTTCCTTACTCTTGGTTGGAAAAGAAGCGCTTTGGCATCTGGGGGGAAAAATTGACGAACATTTTAAAGTTTCTGGACCTTTTGTAGATCAAAAAAATTGTCAATTAACCTGATTTTGTTTTGTGATTTTTATTCATACAATGCTTACTTTACAGACTCAGAACAGAATGAAACTGATGGCAGACAACTATGAGGATGATCATCTGAAGACAGCCCCCGACCACACAAATCACAAACCCTCTCCAGATCAGGTAGCTTACGTTACAACAACCTATTCATGTTTCCATTTTTACAAAGTCTAGGATATTTTTGCAGTTGATTGTTTAACAAATGTGTAATGTTTGTTGTATAAAGAATTGTGTTGCTTGAGTTGAAATACAGTTATGAAATGTAAGTTTTTCCACTGCCTTTTTAACTCCTCTTAGTATGCACACTAACAAATGTTCCTTTCTAACGCTGCGATTGGCTTACCTTGTGGCTATAAGGATGATGAGGAGGGTATATGGGCATAGCCAGCCTTTTACCCTCCCCCTCTCTCTCTCTCTCTCAGCCGTTTTCTTTCAGAAGGGTGAGCTTGTTTGAAAAGCCAAACCTGTCACACCTCTTATCGTCGCATGTTGACTTGTCATGTCTCTCATTTTGTCATATTTTATTCCACTCCCCTTTTTGTTTCTGGTCATTGTGATGATTGCATGATGTCTCTCCTGCTGCTCTGTAACACTCTTCATTTATTACTTCTAACTGGCTTATGAAGGGCAGGGATCAACTGTGTGTATCTGTATCTGTATCTGTGTGAGCATCTTAGCTTTGCATGCTACTGCTCTGGAGCTTATCATTAGCTCCCAACACTTCTGCCCAACCCCAATCTCCATACTGAAGCCTACATATTTAACTCTGAGAGACTTTAATGGAGTGTCAGGTGTGCTGTGCACGAGGGCTTGAGATGATTAAAGAAATGAGGAATGGGACACTATCATGACATCACACGATGTCTGGAAAACAGTATCTGTAGTATCTCCAGTATGTAATTATGTGCCTTACATTACAGTGTTTACATCTTTAGGCAATCTAAATATAGTCAAAGACATGACTGTAAATAGTGGATATTTATCTAAAAAACTTACAAAAGCAGAATAGATAACAAAAGTGATTAAACTACTTATAGTAACAAACGGATAGGGTTGCAAAATTCCAGGAATTTTCAAAATTGGTAACTTTCCATGGGAATTAAAAGGAATTTATGGGAATAAACCAGGAATTACTAAATTGAAGGTTGGCTCTTAATAAGGAACTAAAATATAGTTGGAGAAAATATATTTTAGCATAATCCTGACTAAAACAACCAGATTTCATGCAAGCACAGTTGAATATCTATGCTATTCCGCAATCACATGCCCATAGCACACTGCTTACTGCAGGGCTATTGAAACCATGCCCCCTACATGCACTGTGCATTCCACCATCACATGCACAGATGATTTCTATTTTGGATGGATGTCTGCTTATAACAAAACAAATATTTATGCTTGGATATCATATCTTTCCATTAAATTACCCTCAATTTGGGCGCAGGTGGCCCCACATACAGAGGCTACAGTCCTCATCACAGGGGTCGCTGGTTCGATTCCCAGCCGGTCGACCATTTCCTGCATGTCTTCCCCCGCTCTCTACTCTCCACATTTCCTGTCTCCATTCAGCTGTCCTAGCAAATAAAGGCAAAAAGGCCAAAAGATATATTTTTTAAATTACCCTCAATTCCCATTATTTCACATAAATTCCCATCATTCCCATGGAAAGTTTCCAATTTGGAATATTTCCAAAAATCCCCAGCTTAACTTCCCATGGAAATTTACCCAAAACTTTCCTGAAATTTACCAGAATTTTTCCACCCCTTTGCAACCCTACATACAGATAAACTTATTTTATGCATAATTGTTTTACATCTTATATATTTGTCCAAACTTTATTGATAACTGCTTCTACAAAAAGGTGTTATCAGGCACATACTACAAATTACTTTAGTGTAGAGTTTGGGATTCGCCTATGACTAATAGAAACTGGTGTTTCGGGTAGGTTCCAAATTGTGTAATAAATTGCAGTTAGTCACCTAGTTGTGCTGCACATATACAAGTAACAGTTTCTACTCTTATAGCCCATCCCGACAGGGTGAGCTCTTAGCTGAGGCAGTGATAGGTTCATAAACATGCATGCACGTTATGATTTATTGTCTTTCTCTCTTGAAAACAGTGCTGACCTAAGTGGGCTCTTGTGTTTGTGTCCATCATTATGTTCAACCTTTGCAACAGAGGCATCATTTTGTCTTCTTACATTTTTTTTCTTCTCATTCCTCTTTCACTCTGTTAATATAACAGAATGTAACATTCCTCACACTGTTCTCTCCCATCCTGCAGATGATACCCCCCCTTATAGCCCTGTCCCAAAACCGCAGCAAACTCAAGCTCTACATCGCCCACCTGACAGACCTCTGCCATGACCGGGACCCCAGTATCTTGAGTCAGCTCACGCCGCCCTCTCACTACCACCACAGCGACCCTGAAGACTGGGAGGAGGAGGTCCAGAAGATGAGCGTGGAGCAGGTGGAGGAAGATTTCCCAGTTGACAGTTGTTTTTCTTAATTACATCTGTCCCTTGAGGATCATAAAGTTATAGTTATATTTAAGAGTTTAAATCAAGTGGTTACAGCAGGCTCTCTTCTAGTGTTTTAAATTTGCAATGTCATGCAATGCTTCTGTCTATATTTGTATCAGTGGTTGCTGCTTTAAGGGAGAGTAAAGGGAGAGTAAATGGAAATGGAAATTTCCTTCCTTCACTGCATTGCTAATTTCACATTCACAGTAATGTTATCAGTTCCTTTTTTCATTACATTATTTAATTTTAGTTGACTGTGAGATTGAAACTCCTTTTGATGTTTTTCCCCTCTAGTTGGAGCGGGAGCTGGAGGTGTGTGAGAAGGAGAGCGGAGAGCTGCAGGAGTACGCCAACTCTGTTCTCCAGCAGATCGCAGATTACTGCCCGGACATCCTGGAGCAGGTAGTGAATGCCCTGGAGGAGTCATGCTGACAACTCTGACCTCAGACACAAAACCTGGCTGATCCTTGGTCCTCACATAAACCTGTAGCTAAGTCCAGGAGCCCCTACCTCCACTCATCAAAGCTCCTGGAAGGATGAGAGGATTTTTTCAGACCCCACGAGCTTCTCTCCTTCGCTCCTCTCGTCCACTCTGGAACAAACCCTCAAACCCAAAAGTGTTTTCCTGCATCGTGTCTCTCTGATGTCAGGCTTGCTAAATTGAATTTGGAATGTTCACAAAGTCTGCAAGCAGCGGATTTAATGACAGCTCTGCCAGATGGTAGGAAGACAAGAATGTAAGCACAAACCAGGCAGGCAACAGCATACCAGAGCTTGTTAAAAGAAATTAAAATCTCACTTTAGCGTTTGTGAACTTACCAATTTAATTTTTTTTGCTTCTAGTGAAGTTAGGAAAAAAAATAAATGTTGCAGACCTGCTAGTCTGGGACAGGTGTTGAAAGAAAAAGAGGAAGTCAGATGAAAGAATCAAACTTCAGCACAAAGTCTTTGAGTATACTGCCAGACTTCCTCTCCCCAGACATCTTCACTCACAGCAGGAAGTGCAAGATCAAGCACAGTTACCTCACCAACTTTTATCGTAGTCTTTGACCCCTTTAGATTCCTCTCAAAGAAGCTTATTCCTAACGGGGCAGGAAAGCACTTTTTTTAGTCAGAGAACTGAGGAGCTGCTACATCTAGAGGGGAGCGGAGGGGGGGCAGAGCTCAGAGGGCAAATCGTGGAGCCATGTAGACGCTTGTTTTGTATATTAGTTAGTGTTCCATAAATAAAAGACTTGAGATACAGTTGCTTGTTAGGAACACCAGCTACTGGTGGTAGAGCTTCTGAACTCTTAGGAAAAGCCACTTTTTAACCAAATATATATGCAGCATGTTCTCCAAATGTTTCCCTTCCCAGCTCAGAGCTGTGGATGTGTCACCGTAGCCAGGATTAGGTTGTAGGTACGTCTTTACTGTCGTCAGTGGAAGTCATGGGTATAAGCGGGGATCAAAGGTCAGCTTTTAGTTACACTTTGTTTCTTATTTGAGTGAGAGAGAGAGGAAACCAAAAAAAGCTTTTACTCTTGGTGACGCATTAAGTTACGGATGGTTTTGCACACAGTGTCCACTTGTTTATGAGGTATGCAATGTTTCATTTGAGAACGTTCTAGTGGCCTTGGAGCAGTCACAGTGAGAAGTACTGGACCTAATGCAGGGATGCAAGTTTCTCTGTAATTTTGGTGCTAAGGCATGGTGTAAGGATTTTTAATCTGATAAAGATCATTTGGTTTCATCCAAAGTTTCTATAGATGTTACTTTAAGCCCACCTGACCTTTAGTTTGTCGACTAAATCTTCAGAGAAAACTAGAAAGCTGTTGTTTTTCTCGTATTTTTCAGATCACTGAAAAAAAAATGCAAGTGATGCCTCCTTTTATTGTATTTTTTGAAATCTTCAGGGCTGAGGTTTTTAATTACTAAGTGCATCTACATTTACAGGAAATCAAAGTCACTTTTCAGCAGATTTTGACTTTTTAGATCAGTTTGTAAATAACGTGGTATTTAACACGTACAGTGACTGAATAAAGGTAACTAAGTGAAAGGTGTTGTGCATTCTCTTTAAAAAAAATCTGAAAAGTTAAAAGCAGTGCAGTTGTCTTTTGTGTCTAATTTTGTCTCCAGGACAAAATGTGTGTGTGTGACAGTACTGCCATAACTTGCGGAAAGTAATGTTCTATAGAGATATATATAAATAATACATATATATAAAATGTTTACTGTATGGATATGCATTGAATGTTTGCACAGAATCTTGAAGAGCGAGCTGCTCTGAACAAAATGACCGTCAAGTTAGTGTCCTCAGCACAAACTGGGGAAAGAAGTGTCAAAAAAAACCTTGTGTCAAAATAACGTGTGAACTGCAAATGTTTTCAATCCGTGACTGTGCGATGGGAGAGTACTTTTCTTGCATTTATTTCTAATGGTCATTTTTATATCTTTTCACCAAACGGTGATGTAAATGTATTATCCTGAGATTCCAGTGTTGTGTTTTCTTCTTACGTCGCTGGTTTATGTGTTGTTGATGTCAAAGGCAGCCTGATGGGTAAAAATAAGTCCCCAGATATCATGGCCCTCCTGCTGTTACAACACAATGTTACACAACATAACAGCGGAAAAGTGGATCAGGGAGCTTTCTAACAAACCTCCCCGGTGTGTTTGGTGGGTTTCCAGATACATTTGGTATGTAGGACTAACAGATTTAACTAACAACAAACCCCAGCCTTAGGAGGTGGTTAGATGGATGCTTGTTTTTGTCCCTCTTGTCTTTCAAACTTCATGGAATGGAGATTGATTTCTCTGCGTTCCTTTTTAAACCCCTACACTTTTCACTGCTGGGTTAGGAGGAAGAAGTGAGCATTTTTTAAAGTGTTTTGTTGCCCTTACTTTGGCCTGTGTGTCCCTGCCCTTGCCTTAATGTCTCGTCATCTCTTTTTCTTGACTCCTTATTAAGGATCACAGAGCTGATTAAGGGGCTTCTGTCGTCATAGTATTTGTTTCTTTTCTTTCACATTTGTATAAGAAATGTACTGCCTTCTGTCTGTTCGTGTTAAGAATCAAACTGTGTAAAAAGAAAGCAAACAGACATGTTTGTGAGTTATTTGGATTTTGTATGAATGTAAATAAATAAATTATAAGCCTTGGTTCTTGTGTTCTTTAGGAAAGCTCTTAGGAAACTGATTTAAAGGCAAAAAAAAAAAATTTGACAGATCTCGTCATTTTAAGACTTTAGTGTGTTTGTTTCTAGGAAACAAAATTAAGTTGAAACCTACATTTATATTGCACTTACACTCTGAGACAAATAGGAATTTATTAGGGATAGACTGATTATCGACCGGGCCGATAATTGGCATTTTTATGCATTTTTTTAATCCGAGATCAATTTAAAACTTGGTTATTTTGGCTTATTTCTCCTGCAGTTTCTCATCACAGGGGATGAGCTGAGCAGCATCCATTGTGGCCCCTACAATTACTAGTGATTTAAAACTCATACAACCCCACTCAAAAAAAACTAAATATCCCTTTAAAACAAAGACAAGTGAAAAATTTCAGTTATATTGAAATTTTGGAAAACTTTATTTACTGTAGAAAACTTTAGAGAGCTATTTATTTGTTTAAGTTTTCATTTAACTTCATAAGACATGCTGCTGAGCCTGGGAGCTCCCTTCACTTTTTGTTAGAAATTTAAAACAAAGATGTCTGTTGTTTAAGATAAATAAATAAAAACTTAAACATGTTGCAAATCTGAAAATCTGTTTAATAAACATGTGCTTAAAGGCATTTAAACAAAGTTATGTGTTGGAGTTTGTAGTATTAACAATTTTGACGCCAATATTTCCCCTTTTACGGCAAATGAATATCGGCTCTAGACCTCCTTGACTACTAATAATCAGTATCCATATCGGACCTGAAAAAAACATTTCGGTCTATATATATAAAAAAAAACTCCACAAAAATGCTAGGTTATACAGTAATGTCTTTAGATAGTTCTCTTTGTTTGATCAGACAGGGCTTTGGACTCAACTTTGGCTTCCCCCTTTTAATTGAAAAAACAGGTATATGATGTTTCTCATCTAAATTACATTATTCACTCTTCACTGAATTCAGTGGTGTCACTAAAAATATATATCAAACTGCAGCCTGTTACTCTTGTGAGGCTTTGACATAAAACACGTATAAGGCTGAGAGTTTAACAAACTGAGAACTACAGTCAATAGCACCGTCTATGCAGTTGTTGGTCCTGATGAAAAAATTCCACAAAAAGATTAAAAAACTGAAACATCTTTGCCATCTTTATTCATAAATATCACTACTGTATGAATATAAAACAATATTAAATAACTGCTTTTTTAAACAAATACTCCGACACTACTGTTGGAAGCTCTTCAAAACACTGAAACAGTTTGTTAAGTATTGCATATAGCCTTGGCAGCTGTTAATTACTACGCCTTACTGTAGCTATGTTGATGAACCTTAAAAGGAGTAGCATTCATAGTTATTTCCTCAGGAATATGAAACATAGCCATCTATTTATATAGGTAAACAAAGACAGACGGGAGTGATCCACCCACTTCAATTTGAAGTACAATTTTGTCAAGTCGTTCATTACAAAAAATATTGGTTACACAAGTAAAAAATACATCAGCCAAAAAGACATACTATAAAAACTTAAGTCCAAGGTACTCCAGCCTTTCTGTTAAGAGTTAAAATATCTAACTGTTAATCTTCAATGAGACTTCTCTTTAAATAACAAATCTCCATTGGTGTGTAAGTCACAAAAATATGCAATGTCATTTAGTATTCAGCGGTAGTAGGCACTCCTGTGTTTGACAGGTGAGGTAGCTTGAGAGTAAGAACTGTACACAGGCTGAGATTTAACAATGCACATCAAAAGAGAGCACAAGGCAGAAAGTTCATGTGAGTGAGAGTGGAGTATTGCAACAATATTCCAGTGATCAATGCAGAGTCCCTCGCCTTGTTTTTTAGTCACAGCGTACAAGGTGAAATTAAGAATGAATACAGGCAGTCCCTCTCAGAACATCACTGAGCATTACAAACATGTCTCCTGACTTCACCTCACTCTCTCACTCTCAGTCATTTGCCACAATCCCAGGTTTAACACTTTAAGGCACGGCAGCTGTGTTATCCTCTCCAGACCCCTCTTGGTAATCTTAGTACAACCATACAGATCAATCCCTGTCAGCTGGGTCAGGTGGTCTGCTATCAACTCCAACCCCTTGTCTGTGATCCTTACACACTGTCCAATGTTGAGAGTCTTCAGTTCATGCATCTGGCGTACCATCCTATTGATGCCATCATCGCTGATGTGGCAGGAGCACAGAGAGAGGGACTTGAGCTGATACAGCCCCTGGGCGATGTAAGCCAAGCTTTGGTCTCCGATCTTGTCACAGAAGGAGACATCAAGTCCAGAAAGCCGGAGGGAACCCATGGCCAGATGCATTATCCCGGTGTCACTGATGTTATCACATGACCGAAGGTTCAGGCTGCACAGGTGGGTCATGTGTGAAAGGTGAATCATGCCTGCGTCAGATATTCCTCCACAGAAGCTGAGGTTGAGCACTTTGAGCTTGTTCAAACCCTTTGAGACGTGTTTGAGGGACAGGTCTGTGAGTTTCTGGCAGTCCTGAAGGGTTAACTTCTCCAGGGAGAGACAGCCTTCTGCAGCGCTGCGGGTCATGCCGGACAGGTGACCGATACCCACATCGGACACATGCCTACAACTGCGCAGGTTGAGACTCTTGAGTCTGTGCAAGCCCCAGGCAATGAGCAACAGGCCCGTGTTCGTGATATTGCTGCATCCTCCAAGTTCAAGCACCTCCAGGTTTTTGAGATACTGAGCGATCCTCCCCAGGCTGGAGTCAGTGATCTGTTTACAGAGGCTGAGGTTCAGTACCCGCAGGGACGGGATGTCCTGCACAAAGGCATGCCCGAGTCCGTTGTCTGTGAGGTTGAAACACCCACACAAGTTAAGGCTTTCGATGTGCGGCATCCCCTGAATCACGTAGCTCAGACTTCGCCTCAGGCTGAGAATCTGAACTTTTTTGATCCCTCTGGTCTGCAGACTGGGGAACAGAGACGGGTTAGCTCGCCGCAGATGGAGCTTGGCTTCCACCCCCCTCCACACGGACTTGTGGTAGGACGCGTCTCTCCAGGCCGCGCACACTTGGGCGACTCTTCCTTTGTCTTTAACGTCCAGATAACTGAATATTATGGCCAGGATCTCCGGGAAAAGGCACGAGATGTGTGTCTCCATTTCAAACATGGCTGCAGGTCGGCTTCTTCAAGCAGTAGAGGCTAATTGTGAACCACAATACGTCCGTGGTTAGCTCGCCGAAGATCTCCAAGTTACTGGCTCGGCAGCGTTAGCTAATGTCAGCTAGCAGAAGAACAGGCTAACCACACACAGTTAGTGATGGGAGTAATGTAACAAAACGCATCTTGATCAAGAGGAGCATACTGCGCCCTTTAATAAAACAACGCGACAACTAACCGCACAGTTTGTGTTGATCTCGTAGATAAAGACGTAGAAACCTCCGAGAAGCGTCCGTGATATTTACCTAGCCGGCTAGGCTAACGCTACAACGTTAGCAGAAGTCTCCTGTTAGCTGTTAGCTGTCCAAACTTCAAGCTTCAAAGGAGAAAATAAATCCTCTCTGAAGATGTCAAAACGACGCAGCTTTCACTCCAGGTCACAGCAAAGCGTGTTCAGTGACTTCTTTTGATTGAAAAAATGTACCCTACAGAGCAGTGTGCTCAGAAGGAGGTGAATTGTTGGCTCCTTTACCTTCCGAGGCATTTCCAGCAGCGTCGGAGCATCTCCCCGGTGTTGTGCTCAGAGAAGTCTGCCGCCGAGATCTGCGTGCACATCGCGGGAGCGCGCACCGCGCACTGTAATGAGATCGAATGAGATCTATGATCTACAGCAGCCCTGGGATTCAGAACCAGTTTGAATTCATCGGGTTTAGGTGTCCGGGGGTATTTCTGCTCCAACTTTTATTTAGATTTATCAACACCATTGAGTAACCAACACATTCCGATAAAATCAGTAAGTTCAAATGAATAAATGTTGCAGAGTGAACGTGTCATTCATTCGATGTGTAGTTTTTTACAGCGCGCCGAAATTAGCATCCTCTTTCAGATGAGATTTTAGATGAGGAAGGCTTTATGATGAGTTTTAATCAGTGGTGGACAATAACAAAGTACATTTACTTGAGTACAGTACTTAAGTACATTTTTTGAGTATCTGTACTTTACTTGAGTATTTTTTTTTTTTTTGTAGTTTATTACTTTTACTGCACTACATTCAGAAGAAAATTATTGTTCTTTTTACTCCACTACATTTCTATAAATGCTCTAGTTACTCACTTCTTTTGCTTTGAAGTCAGTTCATGAATTTCCTTCTCTTTTCTAAAATCTGATCCCTAAGACAGTAAAATGTGTTTGTGTAGTTCTGTTTGTCTCAGTGGTTTAGTCATACCTGTATATTGTGTCTCCACCGTTGAATGTGGAGCAAACACAGAGCAGATGTCACTCAGATCAGGCAGTTCATTTAGAGGTGGTGATGGCTATAATTCTCCACCTGAGCACCCATGGCCATATCTTCAGTCCGTGTTAGAGGTTTTTGAAATGAAGAATGATACATATCATTTGAAATGTTCTCCCTGTTTCCCACTCTGCCCAAATAAAAATGTCTGTTTTTATTCCATGGTAGAGTTTTTAGAGATTTCAAGTAATGTTTTTTAGATAAACATGATGTAACCGAATGTACTCCTATGTATTCTTGACTGCCATCATGCTTTGTGAAAAGACAATGTTTTGAGATTTTTTAAGAAGTACTTTGAATACTTAAGTTTTTTTAAAAGCGAGTACTTCAGTACTTTAACTCAAGTAATAATTTGACAGAGCAACTTTCACTTGTGTACTTTGTCCACCACTGGTTTTAACAGATATTTTTAGAGACTATTAGCCTACTAATTTTACTTATACTAGCTCATACTTTGGGTTGTTTTCAGTTATCACTGAGAATTTGATAAAAGGGATAGCCTTAATTATAAAGGGGATGAACAAACAGCATATACGAAATCTATCCCAAATAATGAGGTCCACCCATAAAGTTCAAACAGAGGTAGCTGTGATGAAAAATGTATTGAATTTAATTCCTTAACATGGCCCGAAGATCCCCACAGAAAGGGATCCTACAGATTCCATTATGCTCCTTAGTCATGTTCATATCATATTATATCACTGATTATGAGGGTAGAAAAAAACAAAGCTTCGGTAAAAGTCACAGTTTTCAATGTTTTATTACCATTTACATGATGACGTAAAAATATGGCACCAGCCAGAACATTTTAATTATGACTGTGATATGAGGGGGTATTAAAATAGATGATGAAGAGCTCCTCCAGAGCACCAGAGGACATATGAGGCTCGTTAAAAGAATAAAATGAAAAGTAAAAATGATTCCACTTTTCATGAGACATTCAGTTTGATTATATTTTGAGGAAGAGGTAGGCTGAAGACGCGGTTCACTTGGAGAAATGTGAAGTATGCTCATATGTAGAGGGTGTGATGGTATCTGGGAGAGCCTGCACGTGGAGACACTGGCTGCTAGTGTGTGTCAGAGGCATCTGGGAATGCCTGCTGGTAGAGGCAGTTGCTGTAAGTTGTTGGCAAAGGTACCAGGTTGAGTCAGCTGCTCAGTTTGCTGTGGTAGACACTAGCTTCTGATGTGTGGAAGAGGCTGCAGTTGGAGGTGGCGCTGGCTGGTGTTTGGCAGAGATCAGAGTTGAAGACATGGACTCTAGCTGTCAGCCACAAACTGCCACTTAGAAACTGTAATTACAAACAAATGCTTACATTGTTGGTTTTAGAGTTGGTTGTATTTGATTTTGTGCAGGGGGAGGTAGAGGCAGTTTCTGGTCATAGAGGCAGCTGCAGATTACTGACCAAGTCTGCAGGAGAAAGAAGAGATCCAGTTGCTGATGGAGGCAGCAGATGCTGTGAGTAGCAGAGGCTGCCGTTGGAGACAGTACAGCTGTAGGTTGCTGGTAGAGATGTGTGTCCAAGGCTTTTTAAGCAGCTGACTGTAATACTGTGCAAGATAGGATATAGTTTTTTTTCTGTCAGAGGCTGCAGGTGGAGGCAGTTGAACATCATTTGCAGGGATAGGAGATGGAGTCAGCGGGGAAATTTTATTAATTACTAATTAATTAGAGACTAAAGGTGAAGACAGCCCATACTGATGGGTTGCAAAGGTGTGAGGTGAAGGCATGAATTGCAGCAATCATCAACAGAGGCAACATCAGAGACTGCATTTGCAGGCAAGTTCCAGGTTGCTGGAAAAGGTTGGAGGTGGTTCCTTTGGCTACAGCTGTATGCTACATCAGAAGGAGACAACTTAAGTTTGCTAGCAGAGGCTCCTGGTGATAGCTGCAATAGATCACTGGCAGAGACTCAATGGTTGCTGTCAGCCTGTAAGTGGAGGAGTGCAGTTTGATGGCATTGGCTTCAGCTAGGCATTGATGGCAGCTCTCTCAAATTTCCAAGGTGGAGGTAGTGGTTGCTTTTTTATTGTAGAGATGTGAGGTGATGGCTGGGGTTGTAGCTATCTAAAACAATCTGCAGCTTTCAGCCTCAACTTGTTTGGCAGACATTGGCTGCTGTTGTTTGGCAGAGGCTCAATTGAGTCAGCAACTGTTGCCGTTTGGCTGAGACGGTAGTTGCTTGCATGGCTAGCAGCTACCAACAACAAACTGCAGGTGGAGGTAACTGCAGGTTCCTTACAGGTGCTTGATTTGGCAGTTTTAGAGGCAGCTGGGTTTCATATTGCCCAGGTGCAGGTATAAGCCTTGTTTTTTGCGGCAGAGGCTGCGGTTGGAAGGTTGTTTGCAGAAGTTGGCAGTTGGAGTCAACAGCTTGCGGCAGAGGCAGCTGTTGGAGTCATCAGCTGTTGTTTTTTGGCAGAGATTGGAGTTGGAGGTATAGTTGGCATATGTTGATCACAAGCTGCACAAGGAGGTGGCATCAGATTGCTGGCAGAGGTTGGAGTTGGAGGCAGTTGGTTTTTTGGCAGAGATTAGATGGTGACATGACTGGCTGCTGTCAGCAATGAACTGTAGGTGGAGCTGGTTACATGTCCATGGCAGAGGCTTGAGTTGGAGGCATTGAAGGAAACTTTCTTTTACATGCATAGGTGGAGGTTGAAATGGTTGGTTTCTTGCAGAAGCTGCAGGTGGAGCAAGCACCAAACATTGCATGTTGAGGCTGAAGTTGTTGGCCACAGCTGTTTTTTTGGTATATGTTAGAGATAGAGCCATGGTAACCATTTGTAAGCCACAGACTACAGGTGGATGTTGCTGCTATTTGATGACTGATGCTTGAGTTGTGGACAATAGGAAACTTTCTTTCATGTTGCCTTGGTGTAGGGAGAAGCTGCTAGTATCAGAAGCTGCAGTTGCTGTCAGCAGCTTAAGTTGGCAGTAGTGGCCCATGGAGCCAACAGCCCCACTATCTTAAAATGCTGTAGATGGAGGCACCAGCTTTTGTTTTTCTGAGGTTCCTGTTGGAAGCATGGGCTGAAGATGTCAGCGACAGACAGGAAGTAGAGGATGCAGGTTGCTTGGAGAGGAGGCATTGGAGGCAAGTATTTTTCATATTGTGCAGGTGGAGGTCAAGACTGATGGCTTGTTGCAGATACTTCAAGTGGCTTCAGAATTTGGACGAAGGTAGTACTGTGTTGGAGTTTGGAGAAATCAGAGTTTTGGCAGAGTTTTGAGGTGGGGACCATAGCTGCAACTTTCAACCACAGTTAGCAGATTGGGATGAAGGGTGATGGTGTTTGAAAGAGTATGCAGTTGGAGTCATTCAGCTATCAGCCAATACTGCAGGTAGAGAGGCTTGAGTCAAAGTCAGAGCTATTTGAGGGTGCAGTCTTTAATTTCTGGAGGGGTGGGCTGTGGCTGCAGGATTTTGGCAGAGGTTGCAGCGTAAGTCAGCAGGTCATTTTGCTGACAGAGGCTGCAGGCAAAGGTTGTGGCTGCCACTGTGTTGTGGAGGCATGGCGTGAAGGCCAGGTTGAAGCTTTTGGCAAAAATCTGCATTCGGAGGCAGAAACTGCCGGCTGCTGACAAAGGCCAGAGGTGTTGCTTTGAGCTATGTGAGAATGTGGCTTCAGGTTGCTGACAGAGGCTTGAGTTTGAGGCATACAAAGCAGCTGTCTTTCATATTTTGCACGCAGAGGGAGAGGCCAATTTGTTTCTTGCCAAAACTGCAGGTGGAGTCAGCACCTAACATTGTTTGCAGAGGGTGCAGTTGAAAGCTGTCAATGTGTGACTGAGGCTTAAATGGGAGGCTCTCAGGCATGCGCTCTTTATATTGTGCTGGTTGAAGTTGAGTCTGATGGTTTCTGGCTAAAATTGCAGGTGGAGTAAGCACATCACATTGCTTGTGGATGTGGCAGAATGAGTTGACAGATCAGAAGCAGCTGTCCTTAGCATAGGTGGAGGCAGGCACAGGCATGGGCTATAGCTGTAAACAACAATCTGTTAGAGGAGGCTTTTGCTGAAGATTGTTGTAGCTTGTGCAGCATGAATAGTTGGTGGTGGCTGCTGTTGCTGTTTGGCAGAGGTTGTTGTTGAAGGTATGCTACAAGCCACAGGTGAAGGTGGTTGGATTGGTAGAGGTTGAAGTTAAAAGCATTGACAGCAGCTTTTTATGTTTTGCCCAGGTAGAGGTAGAGGGTGATATTTCTGATAGAGACATCAAGTTGAAGTGATTGAAGGTTGTTGGTGGAAGTTGGAGGTGGTGCTGTTGTCATGTCATGATTCACAAATGAGGGAGAAGGCTGATGGATGCTGGCAGAGGCTGCAGGTAGTTGCAGCAAAAGTGAACTGGCAGAGGCTTCAGCTGGAGGTGGTGGCTGCTTGTGTACAGCAGAAGAAGCGTCAATTGGAGGCCCAAGCTGGAGTTGAATGCATTGATGGCAGCTGTTTATCATAGTTTACTGCTGGAGGTAGTGGCTGCCAGTTTCAGGTAGAGGCTGAGGATTGCAAGCAGAGAGCGAGGGTCGGGTTAGCAGCTCGGCAGAGGCTGTAGTTGTGGATGGTGGATGCTGTTTTTTGGCACAGGCTAGAGTTTGTGTCATGGGTGGCAGGTGTCATCCACAAGTGCAGTCTCCTGCAATTAGCTGGTGGAGGCTTGAGCTGGAGGAAGCTTTCAGTATTGTGCAGGTAGAGAATGATGGAGTCATGCAGAGACAAGGGATGGAGTTGCACAGATGATCTTTTAAAGCACAGTTGGTTGGTGTTAAAGCTGCCTGCACATGTTGGAGGAGGCTGGGTTTCTTTTTGGATGGAGGCAGGTTGGATGTTTAGCTGGGTTTCTGTCTGGTTTGTAGATGATATTTAGTAATTGTTTGTCTATGGCAAGAAAACTAGAAATGCAAGCAGTAATGACCCAGTCTCAACAGATTAAAGCGTTTAGATGCTTGTGTAATACAAACTTCTTGAAGTGTGAAAAATAATAATGTCTGAAGATGTGGTCGAGACTTTATGACAAGCTGTTACAAATTGGGTTTTAAGACATTTAAAGGGAAAATGCAAATTTGAAAATCAAGAGCAGAAAATAAGATGCAGATTAAATAGAAGAACAGAAAAGTGGAGGATTTGTTACTGTAGTCGATTGCAAGAATACATGATTGATTATTGGAGCAATCTAATTATCGTCAGTACGTACCATTTTATGTTCAAACCTTTCTGCCATTTTGATGATTCTAGAGCTTGTGCAGCAAAAACATGTTTAGTCAAAAGAAATAAAGAAATGTTAAAAGGGTTAAAAAGGCCATTCTGACATGTTGCAGTAGATGTCCAGTACAAACAAAAAAAAATTAAGTTTTTGATGACTTTTTCAGAACCTTAGATTTCGAGTTTTGTGCCATTACTGCTGTTTCATTTGAATTCCAAATGAGCCCAAATAAGAACTTAAATATAAATGGCTTACAATCCTCATAATGAAATATATCACCAGTTTAAAGATTAAACTGTATTTTTGTTATAAAAAATATAATAAAACACAAACAAACAACATTTTTTATAAGTCTATCTATTTTTCTCTCATATGAATGATGGATTACTGTAGTTCAAGTGAATCGGACCCTAGAATTAACTTTTGACCCCTATGGCCTCTGCTTAATTCTGCTCCAGAGAAGAGCTCACTTGGGGCCATGAAAAAATAAATACATGCAATTCCTGCCATGTTTCCACACTCCTGTCGGTGTCTGGACCTCTGAATCACTCTAGTTTTCCCCTCTCAAGACATATGACACTTAAGTTTTTACATTTTAAAGCTTAATGAAGAATCAAACAGACTGACACTGCTAAAAATAAACAATAATCAGAAAGCCCGGAAAGTGGAGAGAAATAATCTGCCATACTGAATTATCACACATACATGTAGAAGGTATCACATATAAGATAATGTGTACACAACCAACCTCAATATTGTTGAGGCGAATCATTTAAAAACAAAAAAGGTGGAGAATGTTCTGAGTTGTGTCCTCTCAGTCATCTTTTTGTTGATGTTGCATGTATTCAGTGTGATGATAGAGGGTGTTTATGGAGACTTTGGATATAGTATACAAGGTCACATGGAGGTGGGGACCTGAACTTGTCTTGACACAAATGGTGGTGATCACAACCTGCACTTTGATATGATCTTCTCTGAGTTAGAAGGAATTTATCACAGTTAAAGAGAATACGCCAGAATAAATATCTGTGTTTTATATTGGATGCTCTTTTGCCATATTTTTTTTTGTCTAGCAGTTCTGACTGATGCAGAAAGTCTAGACATCTTGCAGAGACAGATCAGTCATACCCGTGTGGGTGGTCAGGGTCAGCAGCAGGCCTCTAAACTTAACTATCCATCTCCTCTCTATGAACATGAAGAATATTAATGCCCTGAGTAAATAACCCTCTGCTATGTAACACTGACTTTGGTGGAGTTTCAAATAAACACAGGGACTTGTGCACTAATGAAAACCGTCTTTGGAGGAACTCATTCCATTACTCCCTCATTCCAATATGTATGCTCTACTGATGTTCAATAACCTATCACTCCCGAAGTCCCCTAGGATCCAAGAAGATAGATAGATAGGGGTGAATGAGCAGAAAGAGCCAGTACATCATCAGGGTTATTAAGTGGACCCCTAAATTCACTGTTTGTTTTTTTTTATCAAGTTATGCCCATGACACCTCTGAAAGACTCAACAATTAGCTCCAACGTCCCATCATCTTCCATATCAACCCATTTTCCACTGCTAAACCATTTTCACGAGGGAAGAGAGAGAAAACACAGAGACAAGTCTGTAGAGAGATGTAAGAAAGAGAGCACAGAAGGCAGAGCCAGGACGAAAAGCCTATTCAGGCTAAAGCCTACCCTTGCCAGAGAAGACTGTACGCACTACCTCCCCATTTTCATCAGGGGACAGAGGAGAGAAGAGGGAAAGTTTGGGATGAACAGTTGTCTCTTGTGTTTGTTTTAGTCCCCATGTGGCATTCTCCTCATCTTGATCCACTGACTTGTTTAAACCACTGCTTTGTCTCACGTCTTCTTGACTACCGTCTACTGACTGCAAACTCTGTCCTTGCACTCCCAGTTAGTTACCCAGTGTTGTGACCCTGGGTCATATATTAAGTTAATTGTTCCTGTTGTGCTCTGCAGCTCTGTCTCCTCCCCTGCAGAGTTTGGGTGTTTCTTTGTGAGTATGTCTATGAATGGGGATGTGTGCCAGTGGAGCTGGCAGATTTAGGTGCGGCCTCTGATTGGCCAGTTCAAACAGGACTTCTGCTTCCTGATTGGCTGAAGGTGGACATCACTGGTTTTAAATCTCAGCTGTTGCAGCCTGCTCTGCCCTTCTCTTGCCACTTCCAAAACACCATCATTAGACTGTGTACCGCAATATTCCATCTGTGTAAATGGTAAAGGCCTGCTTTTGTGGTGTGTGTTAAGTATTCTGAATAGTTTGATGGATAGATTTTTTGATTGATAGTTGACTTGTTTTTGTACTTTATACCACTGATCTCTGGCCTATAAATTGAATTGAATTGAATTGTAATTAGATCATACATTAAAATAAAAACAGCAGCAGCAGTGAGGAGCTTTTTTGTTTGGCTCTTTTACTCCTGTTTCAGCTGTTCAGTAGCTCAGGTAAAGAATCTGTCATTTTTATATTTTTGCTGTCTGTTAGGAAAGATAAGTGTTCTTATACATAACTTGTGTTTGTTTTTTTGGCCTGTTACTGTTATCCGAAGTTCATAAAAACTGCTGATTACTTGAATTTGATCTGTTTTGCTGGTTGTCTTGGGAGTGGGAGGGGTCACACATCATGTTATGTCTGGATTTTCCCTATAGACTGTATAAAATATGGACGCAGTATCCGTGACGTCACCCATCTGTTTCTGAGGAGCTGTTTTGAGGCCAATCGTCGGTGGCAGCCATATTGCTGTTGTCAAGTGATTGTGGTGTAAAGTGATTGTGGTGTAAAGAGGCGGGCTTTGAGCCTCCTAGCCAACAGCTACAGTGTTCCTGCCTGTCAATCAAGTTAGCTGTGCCTCTCATTGGAAGACTCTTAATCTCAATATCTTTGAAATTGCCGCGGAAAAAAAAAAATTCACCCCCTCACAGTGAGTGACGATCGAGAAATGAGCTATCCAGACTACACTCGTCTTTTGTACCAGGCTGTAAACATGTTTATTTCTGCTGTAAAGATTAGCTTTTTTGAATTGGTGTGTATGTGGTTTCCAGTACTTCCGGAGCCAGCCTCAAGCGGATCCTCGATGAACTGCAGTTTTTAACACTTCCACATTGGACTCATATTTTTAGACCAGAGATTGCTGCTTGGTTTCCCCTAGGCCTGGGACATAACACCAGTGATGAGATAGCTGATCGTTCTATGAACCCTCTGCATCCTACTCCAACTGGAAGAAACCTTAACTTTGCTTCTGCTGCCAACTCTGCCACACAGTTTTACAATTAGCAATCAGAGCTTTATTTCCACCACTGCTTGGCCAGGGAAAACATTGCTGGTGATGTGGATGAGGTGCTGTGGCCAGACCCGAAACAGAAGAGAGGATGCAGCATATTTTTTTTTACTGTAACTGTATACAAATTCTTCTGATGTAGACCACTGTATGTGCAACTTTGTGTTGGTTGGGATGTGCACTGTGTACACTGTTTTATTGGGGAAAATAAAAAATATTTTTTACCGTGTATTTGTGTGTTTTGAGTATAAAAACAATATTCTAAAATATTTTACAACACACTTATGTATGTACTGTCTGCAGTAAGTGTAACACTGAACAAAAAAAGGTTTGTATGTGTCATTTAAAAACAAAATACCATTTTGAGAAGAAATAAAATTGTTTTGAATGTAAAGTTTCATTTTGCAGGAGAATTGAGGGGTTTGCCCATTGTGTGTGTGTGTTTTTTTTA